>NC_135734.1:6666428-6970714 GCF_041903045.1 Epinephelus lanceolatus
TTCAGTCCAGTGAAACTTAAAACTTGTAAGATAACCCATCACACTGAACATCATATGTGTTAAATGTGTGGCAATCAGTTTTAAGTGATTGAAATGTCTGCACTGCATTAACATACAACAATAATCTGTGTCTGTTTGTATGTGTGTGTGTGTGTGTGTGTGTGTGTGTCCAAAATATTTAGAGACAGTGCTCACTGATGGATTATCTAACTCAGAAAGTGTCAGGCTTCTTCAAGTTGATCCTCATACTTCACTGAAATGACCACAAACAAGTGGCAACCAACACACAAGTGCCTAAAACTGCAGCTCACTAATGTCCAAAAGTGAGTCAGTCCCCACAACCTCCATGTAACAGCAGAAATAAACACGTTTATGGCCTGGTGCAAAAACCGGTTTTAGTCTTGTGAGTTAATTTCCCTGTTCATGACTACAGGGGGGAATTTTTATATGACTCACCATTTACCTTTTATAATGTTGCTAATGGCATGGCTGCTTTGACTGACAGGTTGGTGCCATTCATTGACAAGTTGCTACCACGACAAGAACATTGGTTAGGTAACTAAACCATGGTGTAACCCATTCACGTGTGCGCACCTGCGCGCCAGACCAGCGAAAGCACGTTAACACACATGAACGCAGTGCTCATGTCTCACAGTCTCACGCAAGCGCACACACATGAACACAGTGTACAGAGTTAGAGCTACAGGCTACAATGAGGCTAAAAACAGAGTTCAAATGATGTTTTTCCGAACAACATTTTATGTTATGTGAGCAGTGTGGAGATAGAATAGAATAGAATAGAATAGAATAGAAAACTTTATTGTCTGGAACCAAAAGGCAACAGAAATTTGTCTTCGACAGGGTTCGACACCAGGTTTACACACACACATACACACATAATTGTGGTTTCAATTATGTGTTTTTAGAGTTTGAATCTGGGGCACCATTAGGTGGAGTTTTGTTGTTACCTCCTCTCCCCTGGGATCTCAGCAAGTGTCGTGTGGAAACTTCACCTGAGCTTCCATCGGCATATGGGTGAGTAGATAATGGGTGAATTTTCTTTTTTGGGTGCACTATAAAATAATATATTTTTATTAATTCAAAATGATATTATTTTTAAGACTCTGTATGATTTAGGCTGTATGAGTTAGGCTAAAATATTAAGAATAAGAAGAGAGAATAAGAATGCCGAAGTAGCAGAACTTTTTTAGTGGCTTTTCTTCAATTAAGACAAGTGTAATATTACGGCAGGGAGGAAGAGTAAAATCAGAAACAGCCACAGTGAGATATTAGATGAAGAGCTGCAGACAACAGGCTCTTACTGCACCTCTGCAAACAGCTCACATCCAACAGGAAAACTATTTTTACCTGCCCTGCTGTGGAAAAACACATGCAGAAAAATAACAGGTGACTTGAGCCGTGGATCAGCTTGCAACTGAACCTGTTGCCCACTTCATAGAAAATACCAGGATATATATTGTATATCGCCAATTAGCCTGAAAATACCGGCATATGAATTTTTGTCCATATCGCCGAGCCCTAGGGGACACTAGAGAAATAGACACAACAAGGGCCAAGAAAAGAGCCAGAGAGACAGAGAACAGTAGCAGGGAGAGAGTGACATAATGATGTCACGTATTATTTGCAGGACATGTTCATGTTCTAATGTCCCTAAAAAAGAAGTTTTCATGAGGTTGTTTTTTTTGTTTTTGTTTATATTGCTGTCTTTTATCTATTATGGTTTTATTGAGTGAAACATATTGGAATTCTGTTTTTGAATTACTGACATAGTAAGATGGCCTACTGAGAGAGGCCAAGACAGGGAAATGCATTAAGTAGGAAGAGGAGAGAGAAAGCGAGAGAGAGAGCAATAGGTTGACTGATAATAACATGTTTTTGGAGTCTTCAAAAAAAAAAAAGAAAAAGAAAAAGAAAGTTTTAATTTAAGTCTGTTATAAACAGACCAACTAAACATTTTCTTGCCTGCCTATTTGTTTGACTGACAGTTTTTGTGATCACTGAGATAACGCTGATTTGACATAAAGTTTAAAAAAAAAAAAATCAATGTAGCTTTGCAAGTAGCAAGCTACTTTTGCCATTTTCTCGTAGCGTGCTACATTTCTCCAGGGATAGCTTCAATGTAGTGAAGCTTTATTTTGATGTAGAGTATTTTATGGCATAGCTCACTACATTTTCCAAGTAGCTTGCCCAACACTGACTATTGACAATATAAAAAGACTTCAAAAAGTATCAACACATAATATGTTTTTTTAAACAATCCCCTTAAAAATTGTATTTCTATTTCTTTTTTGAGGAAAACAGCATTCCTGTGAATCAAATGTATCCATCAACGCACAAGTGTGAGAATGCACAGTTTGGGGCTAACAAATGTCGAGTTGGTTTTTTTTCTATTTTTTTTTTTAACTTTTAGAGTGATAATTACATTGAAGCCACAAAAATAAGCCACATTTTTGACAAGACACAAAGAAATCTTCAAGCAGAACAGGAATTGAACACATAGATTTCAGAGGAAAAAGTGTCCAGTCTTCAGCCAGTGTACCTTGCAGAGCAGAGTGAACCTGTGTATGTCCTCTGGAGGACGTTCATAAGATCCAGGGTACTCCCAGTCCAGATCCAGACCATTAAATCCATGAGTCCTCAGGAATTTGATAGTAGACTGGATAAATGTCTGACGGTTGGCTTGAGTGGACATCATGATGGAAAACCTGCAGTAGATGTGGATGTTGATATCTAAAGAGGCAGTTTGATACCATAATGAGGTGAAGTATATTGAAAACTGAAACATTTGGATTGAAGCTAAACTAACTCTAAGTTTTGACTTAAATATTTATTGTTGATTAATTAAGCAATAACTGGCTTATTTTGGCCAACTGGGGGCAACACAAACAAGAAGTGAACACTACACAAACATCTCAGCAGCTTTTAATTTGATATGGTGAACTTGTCAAACAATTGCATTTACACATCCAGCAGTTACAGGGCTACATAATCAGTCATTTGCAGTTGCATCTGTGTCCACCTGATCATTGTAAATCCAATATTCACTCTCTGTTAGCTCTGTTTTTGATCTCCACCAGATCCTGAGGAAAATATTTGTCTCTTTGTTCACCAGCTGGTCATCAGCTGTATTTGTCTGCTGCTTGTTCCTGAGCAGGTTGTGTACATTGGGTTTTTACAGCTTTTTCTTTGAGAACAGCTTCCTGCAACAACCACGCTATGAGAGAGAGTCACTTTAAAGGAACACTTCACCTGCAAAATGATCATTTGTACATTAATTACTCACTGGGTGCTACCTTGAACTCATAAAGAAAACTTTGTTTTTTGTGCATGCCTCTCCGGTGAACAGAGAAGTCTCATTCATCCAATTGTACACTTCCTGAAACATTACAAAGACGTCAGTGCAAACAGTCTCATGCACAGCTCAATCACGTACCTCTGCTCAAGCAGAGCTCATATGTGTGCGTGTGCTCAGGCAAGCTCAAGACAGGCTACTTGTAGGCAGAAGCATTTTATACTGTAACATTTTAGCGGAAATTCATGTGTTTGGGAAGTACCGAGCCAGTGGTAATTTCATTGACAAAAACGATGACGAAAACAAGACGATGACGAGCTAAAAATAGATCTTGATAATAAAAACTAAGATGAAATCAATGTTTTATTTTCTTTGATGAGGCATGATGAAAATATTAGTAGTGGACTATCAGACACTGAAAACTGAGAACGTCCATGCATGCATTTATCTTCAAATGCCACATTAGCAACAGGCTGGTAAACTCCAGAAAAAAGGTCTGCGCCAGGATGTTTTGCTAGCCAGCAAAAACACTTACGCTGGAGCAGCGTTAGCCATTGTTGCGAGTTGTGAGCTGTAATTCAGCAGTAAATAAGCAGGCGTGTGTGTCTGATTGGTTTGTCAGTTGCAGCGGTGGCTGTTAGCAGCTCTGCTTGCTAGCCACTAAACGGCAGTGGAGCAAGCAGCTCTTAAACCAGTCAAAAACTGCTGGAGAGATGCAAGCTTGTAAGTGTGCAGAAATTGTTTGTAGTTGTAGAATTCTAAATTGAATTTTTATACAACCTGTCACCTCGATTCTAATTTCTGTTACATGGATTAGCCTAGATAAAAAAATAAAAAATTAACATATAGAATATAAAATTTCATGAATGAAAAAATTAACACTACACTGTATCTGGATATATGAGACCTGGATTATAATATTCAAGTTGTGTGAGAGTTTGCAAACAGATGTTTGGACAAAGTTTTGCGGCTGATAAACGTGGTCCCTTATGACTTTGATCATGAAGAATGTTCACTTTCTTTTTTTATTCTCCTTTCACTGTGGAGGAATGTGGGAAGTTTTCTTCAACGGAACAAACGGTAAGTAAATGGTCATTTTGCAGGTTTAGTATCCTTTTAAGCAAATATTCTCCTCCAGAAACTCATGGGATACAAAAACTCACAACTGTGCAACTACTACCAGTATTTCACTACTGCTACTACTACTACTACTACTGCTACCTGTTATTCTTTTACTAATAAAAGTAATTCATGCAAGTAATGTGTACTTGCAAGACTCCAGATTTATCGTATAAGATTTAATTTCCATTTTTAAAATTACCCACACTGACTTGAGAAAGCAATATCTGTCAAAATGCTGCTCTGAAAAATAGTCATTCTTCCATGCCAAACTATCCACTTGACAACACAGTCAAATGAAATCGTTCCACTGCAGCTATTCTTGCATCCTCTCAGTAGATGGAGGAGTTTCATAAGGATTAGCAACAGAGAATCAACTCACTGAGATCCATCGTCCCCTTCTCTGACAGACAGTAAAGTCTTCAGCCTGGGGTTTCTGTTCAGATACACAAGAAAAATGATGGTTTGATGATCGAACTGACACAACATTTTAAAATCCCAGTGCACGATGCAGGTATACTACATGAACCAATTATTACCTGTTTTTGAGCTCAGTGAATGATTTATAGAGGCTTTTCTCATTCCACTCATACTCGGTGATCTCATTAGCATGGTTGATGATGGCGAAGGCATAAACCAGGTGGGTACAGAGGAAGGGGTCTATGTTTTCTGGCAGGAATTTCCCCACACCAGTTCTGTATCGCGACCAGTTGGTAAAATAACATACCAGTTTGGCTGTGGCTGCTGGATCAAGAGAAGGGGAAAAAGCTTTGCTGTACAGTACTGAAATTTAATTAAAACATTCCCATTCCTGTTTTTAAAATGTGTTGCTTACCAATCTGAATAAAGAGCTGAAGACCCACTGCAAGAAGGAAAACTCCTATGTTATTACAGTCGGATATATCACATATCACATATACAGCAAAAACCAATACAGTAAAACTATAGAAACATAGGAGCAACATTTGGAATTTCTCACCAATTATACCCGCTATTCCTGCGTTCATCTTTGTGCTGTCTGTCCTGTGGGAGTCTCCCATTGTGTGGCACCTTACACTGTGGGACAGAGACAGAAGGGTAGAAAGTGTATACACAGTGTAACGTCACCAGAGTCTCACATCTCGTATTACTATGAGTCACATGGTACAGTATTTAAGCACTAAGTGTCTTCACCTAACACTGAAACGCTGAAAGTAGACCTACAACTTACACAATGATGGATACAATGCCTGATGAATTAGTAAGAAAAAAGCTTGGTGAATTACAGGTAAAAGTGAAAAATGAAGAAAGTTCATCAGTGTGAAATTTTTTTTAGCTTGAAATATGTATATATATGTAATATATAAACAAAACTGTCAGTCCGCTGTATACATATGTTTATATATATATATGTATTTCCTTCAGTCAGTGCTCCACTGACTCAGAGAGTTTGAGCAGAGCATTGATAGAAAGAAAACTATATACTGTGTTGGAGGCAGGAACCTGTTCAATAATGTTCAACTGCTGTGTAAAAAATGACCCAGGTGATCAGCACTACTTCTGCATCATTGGGCCCCACAGAGCAGGTGCACTTAGACACTTTGGCGGGCTGAGCCAGCTACTCTTGGTTTAGCGCTCCACTATCTTGAATGGGGATAAAATTATCAAATCATGTGGCTTTATCCACTGATTTACAAATGTCTCTTTCACAATGTAAGTTTACAGGAAAGAGTTGTTTGGGGCCAAATGACATCACGTGACAGACTCAGAAGTTGTAATTCCACTGTTTGGCCCCTACTGAAAATGGCTTAAAAAGCCTGGCACACCTCCTGGGGGTCTGGTTTAGACAAGACAGCGGGCTTGCTTTGTTAACATGTAGAAACATAGTGCCCAGTGCCCACACTCCATTCTCCACTGGTTAGTTAACATTAGCCTTGGCCACTCTGCACTGTGCACCACCCAGGTCGAGTAGGAGCTTGTTACCATCACAGTGGTGGGATGATGTTGCTGTGGAAACATGGTGGTCACCCTCCAGTCTCCTCTCAGGTAGCCCCAGTGAGCAAGCGACTTACTTTTGAGCCACAAACCCCCCCCCCCCCCCCCCCCCCCCACCCCCACCAGGACCAATCACGGCAAGTGGGGGACAGGGCCTTTTCCATTTGCCATTGGTGCTCCCACCCTGTGGAACTCACTCCCTAAGGACACATCAGAGAGTCCCCCTCACTTTCCACCCTCAAGAAAACCCTCAAAAGACACCTTTTCAAAACTGCCTACAACCTCTAAAATGTACCTAAAGTGTACCTCACCCTTTTTGCATTATTTCCCTCTCTACCTCCCTAAGGATTATTCTATCTTTTTTTTTTGCTGTTGTTGTTCTTTGTAAAGCGTCTTTGAGTATCCTGAAAAGCGCTATACAAATCCAATGTATTATTGTTTATTATTATTATTAATGAGCAGCACTGCCAGCTAGCTCTCATTAGACCCAGGTTGTGTGCAGTGCAGTGAACTGAAGAATAGCAAAATGTACTAGACTGACATGCGCAATCGGCCAAAAACATTCTCTGTGGTTCAATGATAAACAGCAACTGCTGACATCCCTAGTTTAAGTATGAAACTTGTTGTACTCCCTTAACAGGAAGGACTGGACTGGGACACTGATATTCTATCTACAATTTAAAGTGACCCACTTAGTTTCACCTTCAGCATTTTATCAGGAAACTCAATGCCACACCGTCCCTGCATCCTCTAAAATAATGTAATGATGATATGTTGTTGTGTATGATGCTTGACAGACACAGACTGGCAGGACAAAGGACATGTCATGCTGAAGTGATGAGCTTTCACCTCGAGGCTGAATGATGGATGAGCAGGGTAGAGGATGCACAGAGAGAGTTACAGTTTCATCTATTACTTTGTTGATTTTGTGTCCATGGTTTTGAATTTGAAAACTGTTCTTTGGATTCTAAATGACACTTCTGCTTTATCACAGTTTTTTTGTATAAATATCCTTAATAAAAAAAATGGCAAAGCACAATTTAAATCTTCTGTGATGATGTAAACCTGAGGAGATCAGTCAGAATCTGGGAGTGTTTATTAAGTTATTTATTACAATATTACTCCCAGTGTAGAATGATAAGTTACTTATTAGACTACTTTTGCATTACTTTCACCAAAATGAGCTCAGAAGAACTAATGTTGATTTTAAATGGATGAGGGTCATGTTGTTTCACAGCAGGTAATCAAAGCACAGAAGCTCCACTTTATTACAGTCCATTTCAACTCCAGTGCTGCACAGGTCTGACACATTCATGCATTCACATACACTGGTTACCACTTTGTATTAAAATACCCTTCTTACATTAATAACTGCATGATGATGTAGAACAAGTAAATAGCCTAGACCTTTTAAAACAAACAAATATACTTGGACACAGTGACGGTAAGGCAGAGGATCAAAGTCTGATAATTATGTAACATAGATAAATATTTGTGGACTTATGATATGAAACGCAATAAACAAATGTTGAGGCTAGCACAACAAATGGAATGGCATGTGAGTACGTCACTAGGATGAGCGTAAATTAATACACCAGAGCTGGAAGACCCACCTGCTGGTTCCTGGTGTGCTGGTCAGCTACAACAGCACCGGAGAGAGAGTTATGCATAAGAACGGGACTGTGTGCCAGCGTTGCTCTGCAGTTAGAGTGGATGTGAATGGAAACACATCCAACAAATACTAACATCACCTATGCCGATCAACAAAGTGGAGGCTAGCTTCTTATCTCCACTACTTTCAAACAGCCTTAGGATGAAAAAGCAGAACAGGATACAATTTATGCCGTTATATTAATGGAGACAAACATGTTAACGCACAGTACGGCATAACCCAGATGTGCCTACCACTGGCACCCCTCTATGATGTAGTCTGTAGTGACCCTAGACTGTATAAATAAGGTAGTGACATGACAACACACAACAACCTTCATGGGATATTTTTTCTGGTGGCGCAATGGTGGAAGTGGAGCGATGTGTATAAATTTGCCCCCAACACTGTCCATGGCCATACCTCAAGTCCATGTTTGAAGTTTTTGAGATAATGCTCAAGTTGTTTCACATTTCTAGCAATACTGTGTTATAGAGGTTGAATTAATCTTGCCTACAAATTATGATTTGGCTCTACAGTACAAGCACGTCAGTGTATTCAATGGGTTGTTTTAGAGTCATTATGTTCTGTAAATGTATTGTAACAATATACAACAATGTGTGTGAGATAATTCAAGTAACAGTTTGACTCAGGAACTTTCACTTGATTTAGAGTAACATTTAACCAAGAGTATCAATGGAGTTGTGTACTCTGTCCACCACTGTGTAAACAAAACATTTTTGCTGACCATTTTTGAATCCCTGCTTCTCTATTTTAAGATATTTTTTCTTTTTGTTTCTGGCAGCTATTGGTTTTAATTTCTTTATGTGTCGTGTGCAATTCTGTAAGCTGATACCTGAAACTTGCTTTACTGTCACTCATCTCAGTGAGACTGAGGTCTGCACTGATATTTGTGAAAATGCATCATTTTTGTTGTGAGATAATGGAGTTTAAGTACAGACTGACCTGAAAAGTGTGACTTCAGGGTGAATACAGTGGCTGTCCTCTGAGAAGGAGCAAGCAGAGCTATGTTTTGACCTCGTAAGGTTTGGTTTTCGCAACATTTTTGGTGTAATATTCCTTTAAATGTTCTCTTTCTCTGCAAAGTTGCAGGAACCAGTTGAAACAAAGTCTTCTATAGATGCAGGCCACATAAAAGTGCCACACTCAAGCTGGCACAAATTGCACCTTGTGGTCAGTAATTCAGTGACCCTTGTTACGCCAATAATTGATTTTGGTGATAACACTTATCAATAACAGTGACGTCATTGTTATCTGTGGGCTCTGGCAAGTTCATTGAACAAGGTCTGTTAAATTGCTTTTGCTGTAAATGAGTTCATGAGGTCCTGAGGTCTCCTTTTTCAAATTCTCCTTATCCTGGACTGAACCCCAAGGACGTGCACGACAGTTATCACTGAGTAGGCTGGAGTAAACCTTAATTTTATGATGGCATGTTATCCTCTTTGTTGTATTTGTTATGCTATATATCAGGTTATGTCCTCTTTGTTTGATCCCTGCAGGGCTGTGTCTAGTGATGCATCAGTTCAGCAATTTGTATTGTATCTTTGAGGGGTAGCATTACAGGAAGAAGCAAAAACAGTTGAGATAGTTCCTGTCATGAATCATAAAAAATAGTTCAGTATCAGTATCAGGATTATAATGTTGTCTGAGGTTTCAGCTGCATCTTTAGTGCACCTCACCACTGATTTGACCAACCAAGCAACCAGCTAGGTAAACAACCACATAACAACACAACAGCTGACAGCGGCAAAACACATATTAACAGCCCAGTTTATTTTGTTGCTTTTTTTTTCTCCTCATGTTATGTTTTTTTACTCATTTATTTGGAAAGGGCGTCCTAAGAATTTCTTTAACAATCAGAAGCGGGCCATAAGTCACAAAAGATTGAGAGCCCCTGCACTAAAATGTATGTGCGTCTGGACCAGCTACCTTAACAAAGAACAGAGAAGCTCAGATTACAACACGAATAGAGAAAGCATGATATCATTTTCTTCACAGAACACCGCTATACCTTTACATAGAAATTAGTTATTTGCAGATATATTCATACTCTGAATGTCGTATATAGCTCCTTTGCTTTTAAAGAGTATTTGGACAAAGTTCTTGCACAGCAGTTTTTGACACTAAACACTGCATTTGACAGGTTTATGCTGATTGTTAGACATACTTATATATAGAAAAATGTGTATACACTCAACAAAGTAAGGTTTAAAAATGTATTGATTTGGTATTGGTACAAAAACTAGGATTCTATTTCTCACACTGCTGAAAAAAATAATACCCAGCTCTACAGGAAAACTGTGTGGTAACATGTAGGTTTGTGGAACATAGTATGGAGACAGTTAGTGAATAAGGTAAATTGAAATGATGAGGCAGCACTCAAGCAACTTTTACCAAAGTACTTCAATGCTTTTATTTGCAATCTATTTTACATATTTCACAAGAGCATACATTATACCTAATGACACACTCATTTACGTAAATGATTGTATAGTTTACACAGTATTCAAGAGAACTTAAACAGTCTGCTCGATAGATGACTTTTGCATCACTTGTAATGCACATTGTCTCCACACATGGCTCAGGGCCAGATGCAGCACTTGCAGCTGTCATCAAAGATAGATCCAGGTCCACAAGAGCTCACGTGGGTGATGCCGCCAGCGCACATGTAGAAACGGCTCTTGTCATCTGGGTTGGCGTACAGGCCGTCAGGTTTGCCATTGCAGAAGCCAGATCCTGGGGCGTGGGTGGTGGTGGTGGTGGTAGTGGTTGGAGGGGAAGTGGTGGTAGCACCAGGTTTGGGGGTGGTGGTGGGGGGCAGTGGAGGCAGCTCTGAATGATAGGACAAGAAGAAGAGGTTTGAAGCAGAGAGATAAACATCCATTAATATTTATCCATAATTTTACTCTGATTTTAATGAGACAGACAACACTGTATATTACTTTATTACTCCAAATTATTGAGAGGGTGGCTCATTCTCAAGACCTACAGTAAAGCTGGACACACACTTGCGACGAGTGTCAAGTGCCGCCCCTAGCACCAATAGTAAGCATCACGCTGCAGCGCATCAAGAGACGACTACTCACAGTAATTACTACTTTTATTAAAGGATCTCTACTTCGATGGCATATCGATGAGGGCTGGTGCACAATGAGCCGCCGCCAGTTTGGGGTTGTACATAAGAAATAATAGGGGGGGCTGTTTGACATGCGGCATTTGGCACCAGTGGGTTTTGGCCTCAATAATGGTGTTACAAACAAAGAACCTTATTGAACATTCATGTTGGCAGTTTTTTATATGACTGTAGTAGAGAGATACCTGGTTTCAAAGTTGGTAAGAAAAATACCTGATGCCAGTTTAAATTAGACTTAATTCATAAGAATATAAGATTCAATGTTTAATGTGCTAGGCAATGAGAATTAGAGCAGATGGGATAATGGTAGGGGTAATAATTATCAATCACCAGACCACTAAAGATGGCAGACATTACTATCTATCTTGACCGTAGTCTAATAACATCTGCGTAAAAATGCATTGGATTTACCAATATTAAGAAGTTTGTTGAGATGAGCCAGCAGAGGGTGGCTGCCCTCTCCACAGAATCGTCCCGCAAAGTCATCTAAATCAAGGGCCCACACAAAGGCACCACCAAACATCTGCTCCTGCAGGTAGCGCACCTATTGGGGGAAAAATAAATTGGTGTAAATACTTAAGATAGGCTGTGAATATGTTCAAAGTATAGAGTATAGAGCTGATGTGTCACCTACCTTGATCTCATAACTCTCCCTTGTGTCAAATCCCACCCACTCACTGTTCTTGGTGGCATAGGGAACCATCTGGTCCTCAATCCATTGAAGGGTGGTGCCCTTCAGGAAGCCACAGATCTAAACCAAAGACATCATGAAGGTTGTGTAATTTTGTACTTTGTATTTTCACACAGGCCATTAAATGCCAACATAATTACTGACACATACTGTACATTATATTGTTTCTTTTTCTTTTTTTCTTTTTTTTGTACCTCATAGTAGGACCAGAATCCAGCTTCACGTGTGAATGGTCCGGCTGATGCAGGGCCACTAGCTGGAGCTCCAACGCCAGTGTTTGATGATGTCAGACGGAAGGTACGACCATAAGCAGCAAATCCCATCCTCAACTTCTCCACTGGGGTGCCATTGTCTCTCCAGTACTTCATGGCAAAGTCCTACAAAAATTGACGGAAGCGGTCAAGTACAATTCTTTAAAATTGTACCCCCAATTTACTATTCTTCAGTTCCCAATGTCCACTTACAGTATTAAAGTAGATGAGGTCACCAAAGTCCTGGGATCCACGGTACAGTGGGCTGTTGTGTCCAGTGAACTGCTCCCAAGTTCCATGGAAGTCGTAGGTCATCACGTTGATGAAATCCAGTTCCCTGGAGATAGGGAAAAATAGTCATTTCAAAAAACTTTGTAGACCTCCCAGTTTTCTCTCTGAATTGGGTATTCATGACAGCACACTCACTTGGCAATCTCAGCAATCTCATATCCATTGTCAATTGTTCCCTTTCCAGCAGACACTGCAGCAGTCAGCATGAGCTGAGGATTGCCGGTGGACTTGGCCTCAGCTGCGTAGGCTTGAACAAGTTCCTGCAAAAACAGACCAACGAAGAAGTAAGAAAGAAAGTAAACAAGAAGTCAACATTGATATAAACCATTGACCAGTAGCTGTGAATTGCAGGTAGCAACCCAAGCAAGAGAAATCTGTACCAACCCTGCAGAGCAGAGTGAACCGCTGTTTGTCCTCTGGAGGACTCCCACGAGCACCAGGGTACTCCCAGTCCAGATCCAGACCATCAAATCCATGAGTCCTCAGGAATTTGATAGTAGACTGGATGAATTTCTGACGGTTGGCTGGAGAGGATACCATGATGGAGAACCTGCAAGGAACATTAAGTTCTGTTATCATAACTTTAATGATCCAAAAACCTTCATAGTAAAGTGGGCTAACGGCCTTTTCCCTCAAGCAGCCCTTAGCTTTTGGTAAACAACTGTGCGCCGTTTGAAAGGCATATTTGATTGATATCTGGGATGATTTTGATTGGCAATGGGTTTTTTTTCTTTAATACATTTTTAATTTTTACAGATGAGCTACATAGCTAGCAAACCACACCAGTGAACTATCTGTTGCTGTTTTGTTCTAAATGTATACTAAAGTAGTGATACAAGTGGCTAAATGCTTTATGTTTAAGATAACATCAACTATAGCTTCTTACTGGACAGTCAGCTGGCAACCACAAGACAAGTACTATATGTTCATACAGGCCTCATTATGCCTGCATTGTGTCACAGTTAAGACTTAATTGGACTTTCAGAATGTTGCAAGAATGTAAGCGTTAGAGCATTTGTAACATAACAACAAGCACTCTGTATTTGTGTTAAAATGTGATACATTGTGCTCATGGTTTAAAATGTTACTCACTGTTGTGAACCAAAGTTCCATCCACCAACAGCCAGCAGAGTTTTCAGTCGAGGATTTCTGTAAACAGCACAGAGGGTTGGTTAAGACTTTCAAACATTTCCTCCAAACTTTGTTCAAGCTTGTTGCTGATAACAGGTTTGAGAACAATGTATCATTAAGGCTCAAGTGATGCATTTTTATTCTACAGTAAGGAGCATCGCTAGACTTGAGTCATTGTTTCCCCAAGCATTACGTTACTTCTTGTGCAAAGCACTGAACTTCTGCCAGCTGCAGAGGTACTGTAGCTTAGCCTGACCTGTGACCTCTCCTAGATGTGACACAAGGGTAACTCAACTGTGGCCACTTACTTGGTCTTCAGGGCATTGAAGGACTTGTAGAGGACTTCATCATTCCACTCGTAGGTAACCAGCTC
Source organism: Epinephelus lanceolatus (assembly GCF_041903045.1). Taxonomy (NCBI): domain Eukaryota; kingdom Metazoa; phylum Chordata; class Actinopteri; order Perciformes; family Serranidae; genus Epinephelus; species Epinephelus lanceolatus. The sequence goes on from NC_135734.1 coordinate 6,680,374, forward strand.
GTTGTTATGGTTGATGATGGAGAAGGCATAGATCAGGGTAGTGCACAGGAAGGGGTCCACATCTTGTGGCAGGTACTTCCCCTCACCAGGTCTGTACTGGGACCAGTTGGTGAAGTAACATTCCATCTTGGTGGCAGATCCTGTGTTGGAGTAAAGAAAAATTAAAGAAGCACTGATTACAGTACAAGTGAAAGTCCAAATCAAATAATAGTTGATCAGAAAGTGTTATGACTTACCCAGCTGGCATATCACCAGACATAAGCCTGAGGAATATAGAAAAGAAATGCACATTCTATTTTCGAAAAAATATATTAAGTCAAGTCAGCTTTAGGCCTACTTTATTTATTAAGCCCAATATCACCAATTACACATTTGCCTTCCACAATCTGTTCAGCACATAACATCTGCTGTCCTTAGACCCTCAATTAAGATAAAGGAAAAACTCCCCCAAAAAACTCTAACAGGAAAAAATGGAGAGAAAAAAACCCCTCAGGAAGAGCAACAGTGGAGGAATCCCTCTCACAAGACAGACATACAATAGCGGTCGTAAGTACAGAATAGACCAACATGACAAAATACAGACATCACGGTTAGTGTGTCAAGATTAATATACATAGCCTACAACACCACATGAAGATGGATACCTGCTAGAATTGTGAGCCTGGTCATCTTGAATTCACTTTTCACAACTTGACTGGATTACTATAAGACAAAAAGTGAAACAGAAAGCTACCATTCTCGATATAATTAAAATAATAAATGATAACTTATAGTAATTATTCTTCCTTGTAAACTCACCTTGGGACTGGATGAGAGACCCAAACAACAGCAGCAAAAATTGGCCTTTTATACAGTTGAAAGGAGGAGGTGTAGCAGCCTTTGATAAACTGAGGTAATAAATGTTATGATTATTAGGGACATGTTTTGATATGATCCTGCAAAGTCTGAACCATAGGGTATGTAGACAATAATTTACTCAGTGCAGCACTTTGTGTACAGCATGTCCTCAACACATGAACTGGTTGTAATTTTGATCACTAAATAGATAACGCATTATTATTTTATTCATTAGCCTAAATGATCTTTCACTGTGGATCATAGTCTTGATATTTACCTTCGTTGGAATAAGTGTGTTATTGTTACTGTTGTCATGATGACTTAATATTGCTTTTAAATCTTAATTAGTTACATTCAGTCAACTGAAAAACAATATTTGATTATGAAAAAACAATCTATTGTTGCTCTGTCATGTAAAACACACTCATTGGTTGGTTCCAGCCTCTTTTTTGGTTTTATATTATTGAAACTAATGCCTGCATACATGTGAGCACTTAAATCTATTCTCGCACTATTTAGACTGACTTCATACTTTAGATATAGAAGTAAGCAGTAGTTGGCAGTGAACTGTGACTTAGACTATGTTGATATTGCAAGCACGTGGCCAAAATCCAATTTAGCGATAGCTGTGGCCTGAGGCATTATGTTTTTGGGTTTTCAGTCTGTCCCATTCTTGTGAACATCATATCTCAGGGACGTTTTGGGGAATTTCTTAATTTTGGCACAGACGTCCACTTTAGGCCCTGACACACCATTTGTGAAAATGCAAAAAAGGGCAATTTCCCTGCTTTTTTCCATTCAGACCACATTAGACCAGGTCCAGATCACAAACCACTATACTTAGAACTGTCAAATCTGGACTAGATTAACATGGAGACTCCGGAGACTCATTGAAACACAGTTTCAGATGTGAAACCTTTATTCTATTTGTGAAAATGGCAAAATGTATAGTATTGCCACAACCCAGCCTGAAATTTAAAGTTTAAAGTCGAAGAGGCTGAGGTGAACAGGTTTTCCCACTTGCTGCTCATGATTGTGGTCAGTCTATCTATAGTACTCTGTGATCTGGACCTGATCTAATGTGGTCTGGATGGAAAAAAGCAGTGCAATCACCCTTTTTGCATTTTACTAAATTCAATTTACTATGTAGTATGTAGGAGTATGGGGACATTACATGACCAGACATTATCAGGGAATGATTCTGTTGCAGTTTATCACTGTAATCGTGATCACTATGAATGGTTTCCACTGTATCAGCAATAGCTACTGATAGAGCTAGTGGACTGTAACCCCAATAAAAACACACACCTATATAGCTCCAAAGGGCCATCTCTCCAACAATGCCCTACAAACTTTCCCAAACAGAAGCACATGGCTACTTATGTACTCGGACCTTCCTACAATGGATTTTTTAGAAATGAAACTTGCACTGCTTGGTCATTCATTTTTCCATTAAAGGAAGGAGAAAGATGGCGGTGTGTGTGTACATGCAGCAGCTCAGCACTCTGTGAAGCGGTTCTCTTTAAGAAGTATTCTGTTAGTGAACTTGTTATTGAGTGCCACGTATGCTTTTGTGAGCGTAAAATACAGCCGGCACAAACTGATGGGCGATGGTTCGCAGCACAACAGCTGTGTTTTTGACCACCACAACATCCGGATGGAGACTGTGATGCCACCAGGTTCTCCGTGGATTCCTGTCCCAGCTGAAAGGTGGTGAAGGTGGTGCAGTAACAAGAAGCAGAAGCTGGGCTGTCGATCCAGCATATGTGCTAGGCTAGCACAAGACCCACACAGACCTTGGCTGCCGAGTCTCTTCATTGCATAAGTACAATCACTCCCCAACAAGATGGAGGAGCTGGAACTTGCCACGTCTACGCAGAAGAAAATACAGGACTACTGTATCATAGTGATCACGGAAACATGGCTCAATCTGACAATCCCATAGGAGGCTATCTGGCTAGCAGGCCACACTTCACACTGGGTTGACAGGTCAAGCAACTCTGGTAAGAGCAGAGGGGGAGGACTGTGTGTGTACACAAACAACAGCTGTGCACAGCAGGGGCGTAAATATAGACAGTGCAGGCAGTGTGGTTGCACTGGGGCCCATGGGGTGGAGCGGCCCGACTGCCACGTGGAAATACGCCCGTGTTCAAAGAAGAACTCACATTAATACAAAAATGGTGCTATTTTCCATACATGCCCTAAATAAGGCAAACCCATCTCCATCATGGTTTTCTGGTTTTGTAAAACATTGTCAATCTATAACAAATTATAAACTTATTCTACATAAACTATTTTAAAAACTATAATTTACCAATAAAAAACTATCAAGTTAAACTAATAATTTCCTATTTTCTTTTGTAGATTTGTCTTATTCAGATATGTAATGATGATTGATGTGTAATATGTATGTTAATGTGTCCAATATCAAGTATCTACTGTAAAAAAAAAAGCATCAGTAAGACACACTGTTGCTACGCCACCTGTGGGATCACAGACACTCACTAGGCCCGTTTCCACTGAAGAAGTTCCTGGTACTATTTGGGGGGCAGGAACTACTACAGGAACGTCCTCTCTCTCTGCCCTCTCAACCGCCGTGTCTCCACTGAGAGAGCGGAGTGGGAGGAAGGTTCCTGTAAAGTTACGGGCTCTGGATGTGACGTAATCGTTGCGCGACCATTTACCAGGGCGACGTAGGGACGCCGTTAGCTGATAGCCCTTAGCGGTGTCTGTAATAACTCACTAAATGGCCCGTGAAAAAAAATAAAAAAAATTCCAGCGGATGTCTTAGTTACAACATGATTGAGCTAACTGGAGTAGTTTCATGTCGTATCCGACAACGGGAGGCTTTTAACAGATGACGTTCTGATGTTAGCTTTGCTGCTGCTGTTAGCTGTCCCTGTCAGCGGCAGCCACTGATGCTTTTTAGACATTGTGATTTCCCAAAACTGAATAAATACCACACATAGCAACACAAAACTCCTTTGCTAGCTCAATCATGTTGTAACTAAGATATCCGCTGGAAAAAATATTTTTTTCACGGGCCATTTAGTGTTTTTTTTTTACATGGCGTAGGAAGCTATATGAACGAGCTAATCCTCGTGTGCTGAGTTTTAAAAATGCCGGCTATTTTGTTGCTTTCTGTTGACATCACATCCCTCCTTGAGTATATCCAATCAGCACCAAGTAATCCCCAAGCCCCAGCCAGGAGTCTTTCGGGGCCGTTCTGAGTACCTACTCCGAGGCAGGGACTTGTTTAGCCCCCGTAAAAGTTCCGGAACTCTGTCCTTCGGGGGTGGTTCCTGCGGTGGAGACACGCACCAACGGCCCCAGCCCCGTAAAATTACCCCGAAGTTCCTGCGGTGGAAACGGGCCTACTGGTCCCTGGACCTGGGGCCATATTCACAAAGCTTCCTAGTACAAAGAGTTGCTTCTAGTGACAAAATTCTAAGACAATTCTTAGAATTGTGACCTTTTTGTAGTATTTCCCATTAAAGTTAAGACTAGGCCCTTGTAGAGATAAAAGTCATTCGCAGAGCAACTTAGACCTTAAAAGAGCTCCAAAGGTGAAAAGCTGTTAGGAGCAGGGAGGAGGACTATTAAGAGGCAGAGAAAAAAATGGCAGAAACACTAAGAGAAACAGGAAATTTTCTCCAAACTCAAACAAATGAAATGCTACAGATTAGATCGTGTGTGGTTAGTCATGAAGGATACGTACACATTTCCCACCATATTAAGCTATAAATAAAATGAGCACAACCCTAAGATATCTGGAAAACTTAAAAAATGCAACAGTGCAGCAGAAACAACTTAGGGTCTGTCTCAAGCTTTCATCAATAGAGTGATCACACTAACAATAACACTTTCCCGGTCAGCAGCTCATTTCATTTCCACTAGGTATCCACACCTTGCAGGCTCACAAAGGGTGTGTCTGTGACAACCAATCACATCTGTTAAAAGAATGCATCACACCTAGCAAGGGGGTTAACCACATATCCTCACTATGGTAAACGTTTATGTCCTTTCCTTCCTCAGGGTTGCTCTGAGAACTTTCCTAAATCACTCCTAAGCTAGGACTCCTTACTAAAAACTTTAGGCTACGTTAGGAGCTCTCTGAGAGTATTTTCAGAATGTTTGTGAATACAGCCTCTGGAGTATTTAACTGTAAAATGTTGCTCCTTCTACTTAATGAGGGAATACATGGCTGTCATGATTACTGCTGTTTACACCCCCCTTCAAGCTAACACAGCTACAGCCTTGAGCTACCTGCTAACTGCCATTACAATACCAAGCAAGAGTGCCCACCCAAATAGGGTGTTTGCAATAGCTGGTGACTTCAACCAAACAAACCTGAAATTCCTCAAATTCTAACAGCATGTCCAGTGCCCCACACGAGGAGATAAGAAGCTCGACCATGTGTACAGAAACATTAAGCATAATTTTAAAGCGTCCTCTCTCCAACACCTGGACCAGTCAGACTACATCCCTCTGTTTTTTATATCCAGCATACACACCGCTCACCAGCTTGGTAAAACCAGTTGCTAGAGTGACACGAGTGTGGCCGGAGCATGCATCTGAACAGCTTCAGGACTGTTTTGAACACACTGACTGGTCCATATTCAAGGATGATGACATCAACACCTACACTTACGCCTCCCCCGTGCTCTTTTATATAAGAAGCTGTGTCGCCACCACAAAGCAAATCCATATCTTTCCCAACACCAAACCATAGATGACCAAAGATGTCCAACTTCTACTGAAGGCCCGCAACATGGCTTTCAGGTCTGACGACGCACAACAGTACAGTGTTGCCAGGACAGAATTGAAGGTGGCCTACAGGAGGAGGATTGAGGGCCACTTTGACAACGCAGACCCACAACGTGCATGGCAAGGGATATGGCACATCACAAACCAAAACAATAACATCAACCTGCCTACCAGCAACATTGCTGCACTGGCTGAGGAGCTCAACCTCTTCTTCGGCTGCAAAGAGGGGGAGACGGTAGAGACTTTTAGGGCCTCGGCACCAGCTGTGAACAACCAGGCACTCATCTTGCAGACTGCTGATGTACAACACAAACTTGGTAATATCCTGGGAAGGGTCCTCATAGACTGTGCCGTGGAGCTGGCTGAGATTTTCACAGACATCTTGATTACATCGCTGTCACAGTGCTCTGTCCCCACCTGCCTAAAAACATAATAGTCCCACTTCCCAAACAGACTGCAATAACGGGCCTCAATGACTACAGGCCCGTGACATTAACACCCATAATTATGAAGCGCCTGGAGAGACTGGTGCTAAAATACATCAAGGTTGCTCTCCCACCACTCTGTCTCCCCATCAATATGCATACAGAACCAACAGATCAACAGATGCCATCTCCACTGCCCTACAGACTGTACAGCTCCAAAAGCCAGGTGCAAGGTGGGCTACAGTGGTGGGCCTGATCAACAGAGGAGACAAGACAGCTTACAGGGAGGAGATTCTGAGGCTAACAGAACTGAACTGCAATGAAAAGACCTGTTTTGCAAATGTGATGTCTTTTTGAGGTTGTTTCAACATGCATGGTTGTGTGGTTGCATGTAAAGCATTTCAGGGGAGAGATTCATTCACACTGATGTGAGATATAGGTCACTTCAATCATGACTGTGAACAGTCTAGACAAAAAGACAAAAGACTGGATGTGGGGGAAATATCAGAACCGAGAATTTAGCCCTGTTATGTGAAAAGAGCCTTAGTCTTCCAGCCAACTAAGGCTTGCCTGGCCCGGTCTTGTTCTGATTCAGTACAATTACTGTGAAAAACAATTTCTGCTCGTGTCCTTCAGCCGTTTGCAAGAAAGACCTCTCTATCTCAAAAGTCCCAGGCTGATATCAGCCCCAAAATGTTCCTGGTGCTAACATGTAGGTTTGTGGAACAAAGTATGGAGAAAGTAAATGAATAGGTAGATTGAAATGATGAGGCAGCACTCAGCAACTTGTACCAAAGTACTTCAATGCTTTTGTTTGCAATCTGCAACTATATTACATATTTCACAAGGGCATAAATTGTATCTATACAGGATTAACAATAGACTCATTTAGGTAAATGACTGCATAGCTTACACTGCATACAAGAGAACTTGAACAGTCTGTTTAATAGTTGACTTTTGCATCAGTTGTCATACACATTGGCTCCACACATGGCTCAGGGCCAGACGCAACACTTGCAGCTGTCATCAAAGACAGATCCAGTTCCGCAATAGCTCACGTGGGTGATGCCACCAGTGCACATGTAGAAGCTGTTCTTGTCATCTGGGTTGGCATACATGCCGTCAGGTTTGCCATTGCAGAAGCCAGATCCTGGGGCGTGAGTGGTTGTAGTCGTAGTGATAGTAGTGGTTGGAGGGGAGGTGGTGGTAGCACCAGGTTCGGGAGTGGTGGTGGTGGTTGGAGGGGAGGTGGTAGGGGGTACTATGGGTATGTCTCAATGGTAAAAAGAAAATAACATCCATTAATGTTTGTCTATAACTTGACTATGATTTTAATGAGACAGATAGCACTGTACATTATTTTATTACTCAAATAAACTAAAATAAATAAAGATCAGGGGTTTGATCCCTGGCTCCTCCAGTCTGCAACTTGAAGTATACTTGAGCAAGATACTGAACCCCAAATTGCCCTTGATGGCTGTTCATCTGTGTGTGAGTGTATTGAAAACTGAGAAACAGGTGGCACTTTGTATGGTAGCCTCAGCCACCAGTGTGTGTGAATGTGTGTGTGAATGGGTGAATGTGAATGTGTGGTGTAAAACATGCTTTGAGTGGCTGGAAGATTTAAAAGGCGCTATTCAAGTGCAGGTCCATTTACCACTGAGAGGTTGGCACATTCTCAAGGCTTAAAGTAAGAGATGGTATAACAATCAAAGTACATGTTAGAACATGCAGGTTGGCAATTTCTCTATATGACTGTAGTGGAGAGATACCTGGTGCGCAAATTGGCAACAATAACAATACCTGATGCCAACTGAGATAAGACTTAAATTATAAGAATATATATTTAATTCATCAGGAATGTTTGATGTAATAGCCACAGCGAATTAGTCAAGACAAGATAATAGTTGGGGTAATAATTATCAATCACCAGACCAATAAAGATGGCAGACATTACGATGTGTCTTGACCATAGTCCAACAACATTTTACCAATTTCAAGAAGTTTGTTGAGATGAGCCAGCAGAGGGTGGCCGCCCTTTCCACAGAATTGTCCTGCAAAGTCGTCCAAATCAAGGGCCCACACAAAGGCACCACCAAACTTCTGTTTCTTCAGGTAGTTTACCTATTGGGGCAAATAATTTGAAATTTTCAATTTTAGATTTGGGCGCAGGCTTCAGATGAAAATGCTTAGTAGTTTTTGCCACATTGTAGGCAAGTGAAGTTTTCGTAAAGTTTTAATTGACAACAGCTCAAAACATTTTACTTGATGAAAAGTAATGATGTTTTTGTCAAATAATGTTTTTCTCTTTAAATTAACTAGGATTTGTACCCAGGTTCACTATAAACTCTGAGTTATCAATCTCATACCATTCATACGCCATTAGAAGATGCAAGCCCGGCCCTCATAGGCTTCCTAGGTTAGTTTAAAACATTTTTCTTATGTTTCCAAAATAATTTATTATTCAGTTCTCCTCTCATCTCATTTTGAATGTCCAGTAGTCCAGCAGTAACATTTTCATCCAATCTTGTCTCATCAACAAACATGAAACATAAATTTTGTCATGGGTATTGTTATCTTTTTTTTATTTTTAGTCTGTCAATGTCTTGTCTTCATCATGGCAAAAAAAAGGTTGTTGATGAATGTTTTCCATCATAGTTTTTGTTTTTGTTGTTGTTGTTGTTTTGTTGTTGTTGTTTGTTTAAATTAACACTGCCACCTACCTTGATCTCATAGCTCTCCCTGGTGTCAAATCCCACCCACTCACTGTTCTTGGTGGCATAGGGAACCATCTGGTCCTCAATCCATTGAAGGGTGGTGCCCTTCAGGAAGCCACAGATCTAGACAATGGACATCATGATGTTTGTATAGTTTACAATAAGTTTCTTTTTCTTTTCACACAGGCCATTAAATGCCAATGTCAGTGACATGTACTTTACATTGCATCCTTATGTTTTTTTTTCTATTGGGATTTTTTTGTTGCCTTGGTCTTATCTAAACTGTACCTCATAGTAGGACCAGAATCCAGCTTCACGTGTGAATGGTCCGGCTGATGCAGGGCCACTAGCTGGAGCTCCAACGCCAGTGTTTGATGATGTCAGACGGAAGGTACAGTACGACCATAAGCAGCAAATCCCATCCTTAGCTTCTCCACTGGGGTGCCATTTTCTTTCCAGTATCTCATGGCAAAGTCCTACAAAAATTGATGTAAGAGGTGAAGTACAACTCTTTAAAATTGTACCCCCAATTCATTTTTCTTCAGTTCCCAATGTCCACTTACAGTATTAAAGTAGATGAGGTCACCAAAGTCCTGTTGTGTCCAGTGAACTGCTCCCAAGTTCCATGGAAGTCGTAGGTCATCACATTGATGAAATCCAGTTCCCTGGATATATGGGAAAAAATAGCTATTGCAAAAAAACTTTGTAGACCTCCCAGTTTTCTTTCTCAAGAGATATTTATGACAGCACACTCACTTGGCAATCTCAGCAATCTCATATCCATTGTCAATTGTTCCCTTTCCAGCAGACACTGCAGCAGTCAGCATGAGCTGAGGATTGCCTGTGGCCTTGGCCTCAGCTACATAGGCTTGAACAAGTTCCTGCAAATTCAAACCAAAGAGGAAGTAAGAAAGAAATCAACATTAATGTAAACCATTGACCAGTAGCTGTGAATTGCAGCTCGGAAATCAAGCAAGAGAAATCTGTACCAACCCTGCAGAGCAGAGTGAACCGCTGTTTGTCCTCTGGAGGACTTCCACGAGCACCAGGGTACTCCCAGTCCAGATCCAGACCATCAAATCCATGAGTCCTCAGGAATTTGATAGTAGACTGGATGAATTTCTGACGGTTGGCTGGAGAGGATACCATGATGGAGAACCTGCAGGACAGATTGACTTCTGTTATCATACAGAATGATTTGAAAAAAATTTCAATAAAGTAGGCTAGCAGCCTTTGGACTCAAGCAGCCCTTAGCTTTTGGAAAACAGGCAGGCATATTTGATTAATAATTTGGGATGATTTTGGATGGGAATGTGTTTTATTATTGATACATTTTTAATTTTTACAGATGAGCTACATAGCTAGCAAACCACACCAGTGAACTATCTGTTGCTGATTTGTTCTTAACATACAGTTAGGTAGTAATACAAGTGGCTAGGGACAGTTAAGACTTAATTGGACTTTCAGAATGTTGCAAGAATGTAGACATTAGAGCATTTATGACATAACATGTGATAAAGTGTGTTTATGGTTTAAAATGTTACTCACTGTTGTGAACCAAAGTTCCATCCACCAACAGCCAGCAGAGTTTTCAGTCGAGGATTTCTGTAAACAGCACAGAGGGTTGGTTAAGACTTTCAAACATTTCCTCCAAACTTTGTTCAAATTAGTAATGGCTTGTAACCGGTCACTAGAACAATGTATCATTAAAGTTCATGTGGTGCATAAACATTTTACAGTAGAGAGTATCTCTGAGCTTGAGTCATTGTTTCAGCAAGCATAACCCTACTGAAGGCTTCTTGAGCAAGACACTGAACATCTGCCAGCTGCAGAGGTCCTGTAGCTTGTGGCCACTTACTTGGTCTTCAGGGCATTGAAAGACTTGTAGAGGACTTCATCATTCCACTCGTAGGTAACTAGCTCGTTGTTGATGATGGAGAAGGCATAGATCAGGGTAGTGCACAGGAAGGGGTCCACATCTTGTGGCAGGTACTTCCCCTCACCAGGTCTGTACTGGGACCAGTTGGTGAAGTAACATTCCATCTTGGTGGCAGATCCTGTGTTGGAGTAAAGAAAAATTAAAAAAGCACTGATTACAGTACAAGTGAAAATCCAAATCAAACAGTTGATCACAAAGTGTTATGACTTACCCAGCTGGCATATCACCAGACATAAGCCTGAGGTATATAGAAAAGAAATGGTCAGAGAAATACAAGCACATTCTATTTTTAAAAAATATATTAAGACAACCTAATTCTATTTATATAGTCCAATATGACCAATCATTAGGGCCGTAACGGTACATGTATTTGTGTCGAACCGTTCAGTACGCGACTTTCGATTCGGCACGACCCTGTACCGAATTATTGGGCGCAGGATATTATTTAATTTTATTTTGTTTTATTTTAATTCCGTTTTTGCGAGCCGAACCATTTAAAATATCTAGTTCACCGACGGACATAATTGAGTGACGCACAGAGTCCCGTAAATCTCCGCTTTCACTTTGTGCATGGTGTGGGTTAAAATGAAAAAGAAAGTGACAAACACATAAGCCGTGAGCCTGCTCCGCCTCAAGCCGGTCGCGGCGCACCATACGCCCGCCGCGAGCCGTTCAGCACCGCAGACAGTCGGACTAATGGGATGTCGAACCAATGACATGGACCCCATGGCAAGTGAGCCTGACGAACCTGAAGACCCACCCGCAAACCTTAAGTCCTCCGTTTGGGAACACTTTGGTTTCAGGGTAAAATACGAAGATGGAAATAAACAAGTTGACAAGACAAAAGCAGTGTGCCGACACTGCAGAACAGCGGTCGGGTATGTACTTGGAAACACGTCTAACATGCTAACGCATCTAAAGCGACACCACCAGAGTTTGAACGTTAACCGGCACGACTAGAAAAAGCAATCTGGTGCAAACTACAATATCGTCGTTGTTTAAAAAGAAAGAGCGTTTCCCTGACCATCGTGCTAAAGAAATAACCAACGCCACTGGAGTTGAGTAAAATTGTTTAAGCTGCACTTTAGATATAAGCATGTTTTGTTTACTGCACTTTAACAAAGTGGGAAAGCTAAGTAAGTTCCTAGTAAAACTGAATCTGAGCAGGCTTTAAACTGTGAGCTCTAATTCAGTGTGCGGATTTTCTTCTCCTTTTTGCATGAACCCCTTTTATCCAGCACCTGACCTAACACAGGATTGGATGTGTGCACAACTACTCTGTCTTCCCACAATATACATCCCGACATGTGGACTTAGAATTCTTCTTACTGAATTCATCATATATTATATTACTAATTAGTTCTGTTTCACCATTTAAATTTATTCTTTGCCCCCAGTGGTCTTATCTCGCTTTAACTATACCATACTGCCTCCATGATCTCCAGTGGTACTGCTCCAATTCCACTGTATCCATAAGTTTCCAGAAAACATACACAAGTACAAATGAAACGAATGCACAAAAGGGAGGTACTGTCCTTCTCCATATCCATCATTGAGCATTGATGCACTATTAGGGTATGTTCTCGATACATGCACTTGTGGCCCAGATTTGATTTTTATGCCTCTGCGCCAAAGATAGCCAAGGCCAGAGGCGTTATGATTTCTAGTTGTCCCTCATTCTCATTCGCAGGGATGCCTTGAAGGAATTTCTTCAGATTTGGCACAAATGTCCATTTATATTTCATGATGAACTGATAAGATTTTGGTTTGCATAGGACAGGGTCACTGTGATCTCATCTATCTCATTCTTTGAAACACGATATTTCAAGAACACTTTGAGGGATTTCAAATTTGAAATTATAGCTGCTGCGCAGCAATGGTCGAGGACGGGCAATTTTAGGCAAAATTAGGCAATTCTGAGCAACACACACACTAAAACAAAGCATATCACAACATAGAAGTTACATCATATAATCATGGCATGCCCTTTAAATTGTGGACGAGTGGCTGAAGTGATCAGACTCATAATATACAAAGGAAAGAAAAAACTCAAGAACAAGAAAGTAAGAATAACTTTAACTGCTAGCAATTATGAACAAACTGGCCTGATCTAGCTTAAAGCTAAACATTATCCATGGTGACAAAGATGAAAACATTTTTTAAAATGTAAAAGTAGCTATTGGATAGATTCTCCATATTGACTGATAGCTAAGCCAAATAAACAGGGAAAAGAGACAAGGGATAACAGGGAAAAGTGTTGATAAAGAGTATTTGTCTCTCCGCGAAACTGCCTGGATCATAATTATTTTAACCTTGGTAGTCTCTAATCCACATAGCATGATGTCTGAACATAAGACTTTCACATTAGAATGTTCATTCTGCCTTAGCTGAGGCTTGAACTCACAACTTCTGAGACTGAGGTCCGTCTTCTATCTCACTGAGCTAATTGGCAAGTGACAGTTCATGTGTGGCTTCACAAACTGACTAAGCCAAGCATCAGGGTGCCAGACAGTAGCCATCCATGCCATGGAAAAGCAAATTTCAAAGTGAAAGTTCCAAAGCTGTAGCACATATGGTTGATTTATTATGAATTTTCAAAGTTTTGAAATTTAGAGGCTTGCTGTAGCGCCACCATCAGGACTATTGTCTTGTGTTTCCAGTTGAGGACATCTGGCATGGGACTGGACCTTTATGAAAAGTTTGGGTAGATTTCTCATATGGAAATCTCACTGAGCTAATTGGCAAACAGAAATGTTACATGTAGCTTCACAAATTGACTAAGCCAGTCACCTGTGTGCAAGACAGCAGCTGTTAGTGTGTAAAAGCAGATTTCAAACGGCTGTCAAAAATTCAGTTATTAAGACAAAAATCCGAAAATACACAAATTGCATCTAGACAGCATGGAGATGTTGGTAATTTGTTTTTAACAATGATTTATTGGCTCCATAAGTGAAAAACTGATGTTTAAAAATGTCATTTTTGCATTGACTCCAATTGTTCGCATGAGAGCGAAATTCAAAATGCTGTAAAAAATTCAGTTTTTGAGATAAAATTGAGATCATCTACCATGACTTCAAAATTTTGTCATTTTTTTAATGAACATTGAAAATGTGTTTTGCAAGAATTTGCAAGTACAGTACAGGCCAAAAGTTTGGACACACCTTCTCATTCAATGCGTTTTCTTTATTTTCATGACTATTTACATTGTAGATTCTCACTGAAGGCATCAAAACTATGAATGAACACATGTGGAGTTATGTACTTAACAAAAAAAGGTGAAATAACTGAAAACATGTTTTATATTCTAGTTTCTTCAAAATAGCCACCTTTTGCTCTGATTACTGCTTTGCACACTCTTGGCATTCTCTCCATGAGCTTCAAGAGGTAGTCACCTGAAATGGTTTCCACTTCACAGGTGTGCCTTATCAGGGTTAATTAGTGGAATTTCTTGCTTTATCAATGGGGTTGGGACCATCAGTTATGTTGTGCAGAAGTCAGATTAATACACAGCCGACAGCCCTATTGGACAACTGTTAAAATTCATATTATGGCAAGAACCAATCAGCAAACTAAAGAAAAACGAGTGGCCATCATTACTTTAAGAAATGAAGGTCAGTCAGTCCGGAAAATTGCAAAAACTTTAAATGTGTCCCCAAGTGGAGTCGCAAAAACCATCAAGCGCTACAACGAAACTGGCACACATGAGGACCGACCCAGGAAAGGAAGACCAAGAGTCACCTCTGCTTCTGAGGATAAGTTCATCCGAGTCACCAGCCTCAGAAATCGCAAGTTAACAGCAGCTCAGATCAGAGACCAGATGAATGCCACACAGAGTTCCAGCAGCAGACCCATCTCTAGAACAACTGTTAAGAGGAGACTGCGCCAATCAGGCCTTCATGGTCAAATAGCTGCTAGGAAACCACTGCTAAGGAGAGGCAACAAGCAGAAGAGATTTGTTTGGGCCAAGAAACACAAGGAATGGACATTAGACCAGTGGAAATCTGTGCTTTGGTCTGATGAGTCCAAATTTGAGATCTTTGGTTCCAACCGCCGTGTCTTTGTGAGACGCAGAAAAGGTGAACGGATGGATTCCACATGCCTGGTTCCCACTGTGAAGCATGGAGGAGGAGGTGTGATGGTGTGGGGGTGTTTTGCTGGTGACACTGTTGGGGATTTATTCAAAATTGAAGGCACACTGAACCAGCATGGCTACCACAGCATCCTGTAGCGACATGCCATCCCATCCGGTTTGTGTTTAGTTGGACGATCATTTATTTTTCAACAGGACAATGACCCCAAACACACCTCCAGGCTGTGTAAGGGCTATTTGACCAAGAAGGAGAGTGATGGAGTGCTGCGGCAGATGACCTGGCCTCCACAGTCACCGGATCTGAACCCAATCCAGATGGTTTGGGGTGAGCTGGACCGCAGAGTGAAGGCAAAGGGGCCAACAAGTGCTAAACACCTCTGGGAACTCCTTCAAGACTGTTGGAAAACCATTTCAGTGACTACCTCTTGAAGCTCATGGAGAGAATGCCAAGAGTGTGCAAAGCAGTAATCAGAGCAAAGGGTGGCTATTTTGAAGAAACTAGAATATAAAACATGTTTTCAGTTATTTCACCTTTTTTTGTTAAGTACATAACTCCACATGTGTTCATTCATAGTTTTGATGCCTTCAGTGAGAATCTACAATGTAAATAGTCATGAAAATAAAGAAAACGCATTGAATGAGAAGGTGTGTCCAAACTTTTGGCCTGTACTGTATATGTTTACAATACCGTTTACAGTCAAACATTTTGATGCACTGTAGGCTCAATTTTCGATAAATCAGAAATCTGTGTGGATTGTTTGTGTAGGACAGTCTGAAGATAGTCTGTAGCAAGTTTGGTGTCAATTGAGCAAAAATTGTGGGAGGAGATATAGGTTTAATAGGTTTTACGGTTTTTGAAAAAAACAGAGTGATGGACTTCATAATTTGCAATAGATTTAAATGTACAAAAGTTTCTTCAGTACTGGGGCTACATTCTGGTGAAAGTTGCAAATCTGTAGCACATATGGTTGATTTGTTGTGAATTTTCAAAATTTTGAACTTTAGAGGCTTGCTGTAGCACCACCATCAGGACTATTGGCCTGCTTTTGCAGCTGAGGCAATCTGGCATGGGACTGGACCTTTGTACAAAGTTTGGTGATTTTTCGCGCATGGGAAGTAGGATTTCCTCGGAAGAAGAAGAAGAAAGAAGAAGAACATGCAGAATAACAATAGGGTCCTGGCAGCTTAGGCTGCCCGGCCCCTAATAAATATCCACTTGGACTCAGCAATGAACTGACTAGAATTTGGTGGGTGAAGGTCAAAGGCTAAGGTCACTGTCATCTTACAAAACATGTTTTTGGCCATGACTAAAGAATTCATACACTAATCATGACAAAATTTCGCACAGATGTTGAATAGGACAAAATAATGAAGAGAAGACATATCCAAAAGGTCAAAGGTCAACTTCATTGTGACATCATAACTTTAGCTTACATTGTAGTTATGCTATGTAGCGTGTGAAATAGAGTATGGTGAATGTGCTAGTAAAGGTAGTATCAGCATTGCTTCTGCCTGGAGCTCGCATAAACGGAGCCTGGGCTTGGTTGAAGTTGGCAGTGCTGTTTGGGCTGAGATCACTGTCCAGCCTCCTGGAGGTGTCATTGTTGTGAGGGCTCGTCCTGGGGAGGTAGACTGTACAGCCTAACCCGGCGGGGGAGTGTGATAGCCTAACAAGGCTTCCTTCCCTGGGTCTACCTCCTCTGTGGTAGTATAGGTAAGGTAAAGGAGGTTGTTCGGTTAGTGTGGGGAGCAGTGAGACCTGGCATTAGGGGAGTGTCTCTGGGACGCCAGAGATCACTGTCTAGCCTCCTGGAGGTGTCGTGGGACTAACTAGGCGAAACACCGGTGAAAGGAGGTTCCCACCCGATGACCCCAAAGACTTGCTAGTTATCACTGCTCACGGGTCTGTATAGTTAAGCCTTGCCATAATAGCTTATCGTAGGGCTTAGGAGGATTATTCACTGAGCGCTGATCCCTTTTTTTTTTTTATTATTATTATTAGAGCACAAACTTCTTGTGTTTATTTGAATTCAGAACTAGCCCAGCTAGTGACTGCTGTGAATAGGGCAGCTGACAACAAGGGAAAGACCATGTGACCGCTTGGAAAGACAGGTGACAGGAGGGAAAAGACCCCAGCGGTGCTGGCATGGGTTAGCAACCCATGGTAGCAGTGGTGAGGCCTAGCAGCCTTATTACAACCAAAATTAGCTACAGCCAACATAGGGAAAATACCCCAAGAGTCAGCGAGAGCAGGGGTGGAAGATGACTCACAGGTGGATTACACGGTAACAGACATTGGAAAGGACACGACTATGACTTGGACCGGTGACTCAGTGAAGGATAGGGGCACGGACCTATCCACCAGTGCTAGAATTAGCAGCACTCAGGGCAAGGTGAGCGCATCTGTAGAGGGCAAAAGTAGCATAGTTGAGAACAAGATGCTTCAGGTCTGTCCTTGCGGCTGGCAGAAAGTAACATCAGTGAAAGGCCTCAGAACTCATCAGGGAAAGAAGAAGTGTGTGGCAAAGAAAGGGCAGAGTAGCCGCATTGATCAGTACTTCCTAAGAAGTCAGTCGAGTCAGTCGGATGAAGTCCAGCGGCAGGTAGAAAACCACAGTTCGCAGGATATCAGTAACGCTGCCACTGAGGAGGAGGGGGTAGTAAGAGAGGATGCAGGTGACACTGAGGCCAGTATGCTAGCCAGAGAAAGAACTATGGAGCAAAAGGTTAGAGTTAGATGGCCTAGAGCAAATGACAGTAAAGAATGGGAGATAGTTAATAGAGACTTGTCAGTAATCTTGAGTAGGCTTAGAGGAAATGCAATACAAAGGTTAGAAAAGATGGGAGATATAATGTATTCATATGGTGTAGAGAGGTTTGGGGTGCATGAGAGAAAGAGGAGTGAGAGGGTACAGTCAGGTAAGTCTAGGCGGCAGAGAGAAATAGAGAAGTTAGTCAAGGAAAGGAGACAGTTAAGAAAGCAGTGGAAAAAGGCTACAGAAGAAGAAAGGGAGGGAATTAAGGTGTTGCAAGAGGAGTTGAGGAGCAGGCTAGCAGTTCTTAGAAGGGCGGAGCATCTCAGGAAAAAGAGGAGGAAGAAGGAATATGCTAGGACAGGTTTTTTCAGGGACCCTTTTAAGTTTGTTAAAGGATTGTTCAGCCAGGAAAAGGGAGGGCAGCTTAAAGCAGAAAGGTTAGAGGTTGAAGAATATTTGAGAAACACGTATTCAGATTTGGAGAAGAATAGGATAGTAGGTTTCCCACCTGATATCCCTCCATTAGGAGGGATAGAGCATGAGATGGATGTCAGGCCACCTAGGTGGAAGGAAGTTCAGGAGGTGGTCAGGCGTGCAAAGGCTTCTTCGGCCCCAGGGCCTAATGGAGTCCCCTACCGGGTTTATAAAAGTGCGCCTGATACCCTTAAATTTTTGTGGAAACAGCTAAGAATAGTTTGGGAAAAACAAATTATACCAAGAGCATGGCGTAGGGCAGGGGGTGTCCTCATTCCTAAGGAGAAGGAGTCTGTGGACCTTAGCCAGTTCCGGATGATTTCTCTCTTGAATGTGGAGGGGAAGATTTTCTTTAGTGTAGTAGCGCAGAGACTAGCTAGCTACTTAGAAAGGAATAGCTTAATAGATACCATGGTGCAGAAGGCAGGAATACCAGGTTTTTCAGGGTGTTTAGAGCATACTAGCATGATCTGGCACCAGATTCAGGCAGCGAAGATTAACAAAAGGGACCTACATGTAATATTTTTAGATCTTGCAAATGCGTTTGGTTCAGTACCGCACAGCCTCATTTGGAGTGCATTTGACTACTTCAGAGTGCCACAGGTAGTTGTTAACTTAGTGAAAGCATATTTTCAGGATATTAGGTTGTGTCTAAGTACAGCAGGTTTCACAACAGGTTGGCAGAGGCTAGAAATAGGCATCATGGCAGGGTGTACAATTTCTCCATTAGCATTTACTATGGCAATGGAAGTAATCATCAGGGCTTCTAAGTGGGTGGTAGGTAGGGAGAGACGGCAGAATGGGTTGCATCTTCCACCAGTTAGGGCTTACATGGATGACATGACACTGGTGACCACAACAATGCCATGTACAAAGAGGCTACTAGAGAAGGTAAATAAGAACCTCAAGTGGGCCAGCATGAAAATCAAGCCTAGTAAATCTAGAAGCATCTCGATATGTAGAGGGAAGTTAAGTGATAGGAAGTTTGTCATAGATGATGAGGACATCCCAACAATTAGGGAAAAGTCAGTAAAGAGCTTAGGTAGGTGCTACAATGTAGAGTTGAATGAT
Source organism: Epinephelus lanceolatus (assembly GCF_041903045.1). Taxonomy (NCBI): domain Eukaryota; kingdom Metazoa; phylum Chordata; class Actinopteri; order Perciformes; family Serranidae; genus Epinephelus; species Epinephelus lanceolatus. The sequence goes on from NC_135734.1 coordinate 6,699,450, forward strand.
AAGGAACAGGTGGTGAAATTTAGAAAAGATGTGGCTGAAGGATTGGATAGAATAGATAAATCAGAACTTCCAGGAAAGTTGAAGTTGTGGTGTTTGCAATTTGGGCTATATCCTAGGTTAATGTGGCCATTGTCAGTTTATGAAATTCCAATATCTGTTGTGGAGAGAATGGAAAGGTCGGTTAGCTCCTACATTAGGAAGTGGTTGGGCGCTCCTAGGTGCCTAAGTAGTGTTGCATTGTATGGAAAAGGGATACTTCAGCTGCCAGTATCTAGTTTAACAGAGGAATTTAAATGTACCAAGGTCAGGACAGAGCTCTTGTTATCTGGGAGTAAGGACGTGGTAGTTAGGAGTGTGGTTCCAAATCCAACCAAGGGGAGGAAGTGGAACCCAAGATCGGCAGTTCAGGAGGCAGAGGCAGCTCTTAGACATGCAGAGATTGTAGGTAATGTTCAGTTTGGCCGGGGAGGCCTGGGGCATGGCTCAGGTAAACCGGTATGGAATACAGCAGGCCTCAAAGATAAAAGAAAGCTGGTTGTAGAACAGATACGCAGACAGGAAGAGATAGTAAGGGGTGCAAAGGTAGTGGCCCAGGCTAAACAGGGACAGTGGTTGAATTGGGAAAGTGTAGAGAAGAGGAAGCTTAGTTGGAGGGACCTGTGGAGTATGGAGGAGAATCGTATTAGATTCCTGGTAGGGGCTACATACGATGTGTTACCAACCCCCCAGAACCTAAAACTGTGGGTAAATGAGGACCCATCATGCCCATTGTGTTCACGTACCGCAACTTTAAAGCATATTTTGTCAGGCTGTAAAGTTGGCTTGTCACAAGGCCGATATACATGGCGACATAATCAGGTGTTGAAATGTTTAGCTGCAGGCATCGAAGGGAAACGAAGACAGGTGAATTCAGAAGGTGTTAAGGATAGGGGCTTAGTAATTCAGTTTGTCCGTGAGGGAGAGAAATACAGAAGGGATAAGTTAGTGAGGAGGCAAGGGTGTGGCCGCCTAGAAGGTGCTTGTGATTGGGAAATGCAAGTAGATTTAGGGGGAAAGCTTGTTGTTCCTCAGGAAATAGTCTGTACCAGGCAGAGGCCTGACTTAGTGTTGTGGTCAGTGAGTCAACAGATAGTTTATTTCATTGAGCTGACAGTTCCTTGGGAAGACTCAGTGGAAGAAGCCTATGAAAGAAAAAAGCTTAGATATGCAGACTTAGGAGCAGAAGCTGAGCAGCGAGGATGGAAGACTAGGATTTGTCCAGTGGAAGTGGGGTGTAGGGGATTCATAGCAAGATCAACTGTCTCACTCCTGGGGGAACTCGGAGTGCGGGGACAGAATTTGAGGAAGACAGTGAGGGAAATGTCAGATGAAGCAATTAAATGCAGCCAGTTTATCTATTACAGAAGAAATAATGTCAGCTGGGGGCCAGCAGGGGGAACTACTAAGCAGGGCACATAACTCCTTGAGATCAGGTGGAGAGATCCACTTCCTGTCAGGAGAAATCCAGGAAGAGGAAGTATTTAAGTGTGGGAGTGGCCTATTGGAATCCATTTTGTTTGAGGCCATGCGGCAAGGTGAGTGTGCTTGCTGATCCTGTAAGTCCAGTTAGCTCCTTTAACTTTAGCTTATATTGTAGTTATGCTATGTAGTGTGTGAAATAGAGTATGGTGAATGTGACAGGAAAGCTAGTATCAGCATTGCTTCTGCCTGGAGCTCGCATGTATGGAGCCTGGGTTTGGTTGAAGATGGCAGTGCTGTTTGGGCTGAGAAAGCCATGTGTAAGTAAGAAGGAAATCCAGGAAGAGGAAGGTTATTTAAGTGTGGGAGTGGCCTATTTGAATCCATTTTGTTTGAGACCATGCTGCAAAGTGAGTGTGTTTGCTGATCCTGTGAGTTCATTTATCTCCTTTAACTTTAGCTTACATTGTAGTTATGCTATGTAGCGTGTGAAATAGAGTATGGTGAATGTGCTAGTAAAGGTAGTATCAGCATTGCTTCTGCCTGGAGCTCGCATAAACGGAGCCTGGGCTTGGTTGAAGTTGGCAGTGCTGTTTGGGCTGAGATCACTGTCCAGCCTCCTGGAGGTGTCATTGTTGTGAGGGCTCGTCCTGGGGAGGTAGACTGTACAGCCTAACCCGGCGGGGGAGTGTGATAGCCTAACAAGGCTTCCTTCCCTGGGTCTACCTCCTCTGTGGTAGTATAGGTAAGGTAAAGGAGGTTGTTCGGTTAGTGTGGGGAGCAGTGAGACCTGGCATTAGGGGAGTGTCTCTGGGATGCCAGAGATCACTGTCTAGCCTCCTGGAGGTGTCGTGGGACTAACTAGGCGAAACACCGGTGAAAGGAGGTTCCCACCCGATGACCCCAAAGACATGCTAGTTATCACTGCTCACGGGTCTGTATAGTTAAGCCTTGCCATAATAGCTTATCGTAGGGCTTAGGAGGATTATTCACTGAGCGCTGATCCCTTTTTTTTTTTTATTATTATTAGAGCACAAACTTCTTGTGTTTATTTGAATTGAATAATGTTCTGCAAAACACTGTTCTAGCCATTTCTTAACATCATAACTCATGAATAGAAGGGGACACATTTGGTCAGATACTGAAATGGAGACATTAAACTTGGGTGTGCACCTTGAAACTGTTAGCAGTCAATAGAGGCCGACTGCCAGACACTTTCGGACAGGGATAGCTTGCCTACATGACATGACAATGATGTTGTGAGGGACAGGCAGACATATTGGAATGTAGCACTGGAAATAATTAAGGTTTTGGAGGAACTTGTTCCACAGTGAGGTCAAATCACTGGAGGTGGATGAGTATTATAAATGAATTTTTCTTTTTTCTCCTGAAAATTACTATCTGATTGAAAATCTTAAATTTATTATGTGAATATAAAGTGATGAAATTGGCAACTTCACAATTAACTGAATTTTACTGACTGTCTCAAAATACAGCAGCTGTTACATTACATGGACATTATGTGATATATGATGAGGGTGGCTACAATTACAGTGCTTTCTCTGTGTGTATTCATTTTCTGTCTCCATCACTAACAGCCACAAGTCTTAAGGAGAAAATGTTTTTCATTCAGAGAAAAAAAACTGTTTTTCACATTATCATTTCAATGTCTATTCTGCAGCACTTACCAATTTTTATTTTTATGAGTATTCACAATGCACTTTATTATACTTAAATGTTGTCCTTTCCATGTTTAATGTCTTATTTGCCATATGTTCCTCACTATACCTGGATGTGAGAGTAACTGTATGCTGCTGTATAGAGAGAATGACAATAATGAATTGAATTGAACTGAATTGAATTGAATCAAATCAAATCAAATCAAGTCAAATCAAATTTGATTGATTCATCCATACAAGCAGTTGATCACTGTAACTGTGATCACCATGAATAGTTTCTACTGGACCAGCAATAGCTACTGATAGTTTGCTGAAAGCCCAATCTATCACAGAGACAAACTCCCATATAGGGGGCCATTTCTCTAAAAATACCCCACATACTCTCCCAAACAGAAGCACATAGCTACTTATTATGCAGAATGACATCATCAGACCATCCTACTATGGCATCATTCTGGAAATGAAACTTGTACTGTGTCATTCATTTTTTCCATGAAAATACCTTTTTTTGTGAATGGGATGTCTTTTTGAGGTTGTTCCAGTGCATGTCTTTAAAGTTATTGGTTGCATGCAAGGCATTTCAGGGCATAGATCCATTCACACTGATGTCAGATTTAAGTAATTTCAAACATGAATGTTAACAGTCCAGACAAACAGATTGGATCTGGGGAAATTGTTGAAACTGAATGCCCTCGAATGTGAATGTAGCCTTAGTCTTCCAGCCCACTTAGGCTTGTCTGCCCTGGTCTTGTTTTGATTCAGTGCAGTGGTGACATGTTATACAAAGGTTGAAGGAAGGTATTGAGAATACATCATATAGTGTCTCAAGCATCATCACATTCTCTTCATGCCACAAAAGCTGTATTTGTATTAAAATTACTGTGAAAAACAATTTCTACTCGCACCCTCCAGCTGTTTGCATGAAAGACCTCTCCATGTCAAGGTCCCAGGCTGATATCAGCCCCAAAATGTTCCTGGTGCTAACATGTAGGTTTGTGGAACAAAGTATGGAGAAAGTAAATGAATAGGTAGATTGAAATGATGAGGCAGCACTCAGCAACTTGTACCAAAGTACTTCAATGCTTTTGTTTGCAATCTGCAACTATATTACATATTTCACAAGAACATACATTGTATCTATACAGGATTAACAATAGACTCATTTAGGTAAATGACTGCATAGCTTACACTGCATACAAGAGAACTTGAACAGTCTGTTTAATAGTTGACTTTTGCATCAGTTGTCATACACATTGGCTCCACACATGGCTCAGGGCCAGACGCAGCACTTGCAGCTGTCATCAAAGATAGATCCATTTCCGCAGTGCCTCACGTGGGTGATGCCACCAGCGCACATGTAGAAGGTGGTGTTGTCATCTGGGTTGGCATAAATGCCATCAGGTTTGCCATTGCAGAAGCCAGATCCTGGGGCGTGGGTGGTGGTGGTGGTTGTAGGGGGGGTGGTGCTCTCACCAGGTTTGGGAGTGGTGGTAGAGGGCATCGGAGGGAACTCTGAAGGTAGGAGGAGAATAAGGGGTTTGAAGCAGAGATATAAACATTCATGAATGTTTGTCCATAACTTAACTATGATTTTAATGAGACAGACAGCACTGTATATCAGAGTCCTGCACGGGTCCAGTTTTCAAGATCCGCCCCGACCCGACCCGGCAACGTACAAACCCGCACCCGAACCGCAAACCCGCGCATCGGGCCAATTAGTACCGCAACCCGGTCCGACCCACTGAAACACGACCCGCAGCCCGACCCGTAACCCGGATTTAAAGTAATCATTTTGGGTCATATTGGCTGAATATTGAACAGCATATCGCCACAGTTAAGGTGCCAGTGAGTAAACAACGACCTGAATGAAGCAGCTCTCACAATAAAAACCTGACTTCAGCTCCATCATCAACCCTCTGTGCTCTTCTCCCATACGAGTGTAAAAGCACTCGTTTGTTACGTTTAATGCTTTTAAACTTTTAATCTATGTAAAGGAACTTTACATGTGTAATAACAGACTTACTTTCTGTCCAGAGCGACGTTCAGAAGTTACGAGCCGTCACATGTTTTTAGAATCCATCGAGGAGAGAAGTAATCCATCAGGGAAACACTTCAGAAACATTATAAAGTGATAGTTGTACGTTTTATCCACTTACTTCTCAAATACCTAAATAATTATTTACTGTTTTGGAAGCGGCGCTTGTTAGACGGTGGCAGCCATGTTGATTCTGTCATCCAATCACAAATTGTGTTATTAGATGGTGAAACACGTGTAAACAGCTGAACCAATGACCGTTGCGAAACAGCGGAGGCAATCCTCAGAGAGTAAATAATGACCAAGATAGTTATCTGCGGGTACCTGACCCAGTGCAGGACTCTGCTGTATATTACTTTATTACTCCAATAAATTACTGAGAGGGTTACAGCAGGAGATGGTATAACAAACAAAGTACCTGTTTGAACATGTTAATGAATGTTGATCTTTTTTTACATGACTTTAATAGAGAGATACCTGGTCTCTATGTTAGTAAGAGAAATACCCAATGCCCATTTAAAAAAATACATTTTAAGAATATAAGATTAAACTTAACAGGAATGTTTAACATAGTAGCAAAAGAGAATTAAAAGAAACACAATGGTAGGGGTAATGATTATCAATCACCAAACCACTAAAGATGGCAGACATTATGATCTGTCTTGACCATAGTCTAATAACATCTGCATAAAATGCCTTGGACTTACCAACGTCAAGAAGTTTGTGGAGATGAGCCAGCAGAGGGTGGCTGCCCTCTCCACAGAATCGTCCCGCAAAGTCATCTAAATCAAGGGCCCACACAAAGGCACCACCAAACTTCTGCTCCTGCAGGTAGCGCACCTATTGGGGGAAAAAAAACAAAAGAAAGGAAATGGTGTAAATACTTTCAATTAAGTAAAGTTAAGAACATGTTAAAAATATAGAGGTGATGTGTCACCAACCTTGATCTCATAGCTCTCCCTGGTGTCGAATCCCACCCACTCACTGTTCTTGGTGGCATAGGGAACCATCTGGTCCTCAATCCATTGAAGGGTGGTGCCCTTCAGGAAGCCACAGATCTAAACCGAAGACATCATGAAGGTTGTGTAGTTTTATAGTAAGTTTGTACTTTTTCTTTTCACACAGGCCATTAAATGCCAATGTAATTAACATGAACTGTACATTGTATCCGAATGTTGTTTTTTTGTTGTTTTTTTTTACCTTGGTCTTATCTAAACTGTACCTCATAGTAGGACCAGAATCCAGCTTCACGTGTGAATGGTCCGGCTGATGCAGGGCCACTAGCTGGAGCTCCAACACCAGTGTTTGATGATGTCAGACGGAAGGTACGACCATAAGCAGCAAATCCCATCCTTAGCTTCTCCACTGGGGTGCCATTGTCTCTCCAGTACTTCATGGCAAAGTCCTACAAAAATTGATGGAAGAGGTGAAGTACAACTCTTTAAAATTGTACCCCCAATTTACTATTCCTCAGTTCCCAATGTCCACTTACAGTATTAAAGTAGATGAGGTCACCAAAGTCCTGGGATCCACGGTACAGTGGGCTGTTGTGTCCAGTGAACTGCTCCCAAGTTCCATGGAAGTCATACGTCATCACATTGATGAAATCCAGTTCCCTGGAGATAGGGAAAAATAGTCATTTCAAAAAACTTTGTAGACCTCCCAGTTTTCTCTCTGAATTGGGTATTCATGACAGCACACTCACTTGGCAATCTCAGCAATCTCATATCCATTGTCAATTGTTCCCTTTCCAGCAGACACTGCAGCAGTCAGCATGAGCTGAGGATTGCCGGTGGACTTGGCCTCAGCTGCGTAGGCTTGAACAAGTTCCTGCAAATTCAAACCAAAGAGGAAGTTGGAAAGAATTAAACATTGATATAAACCATTGACCAGTAGCTGTGAATTGCAGCTCGGAACCCAAGCAGGAGAAATCTGTGCCAACCCTGCAGAGCAGAGTGAACCGCTGTTTGTCCTCTGGAGGACTTCCACGAGCACCAGGGTACTCCCAGTCCAGATCCAGACCATCAAATCCATGAGTCCTCAGGAATTTAATAGTAGACTGGATGAATGTCTGACGGTTGGCTGGAGAGGACACCATGATGGAGAACCTGCAGGACATATTGAGCTCTGTTATCATACTTAGCATGATCCAAAACCCAAAGTAGGCTAACAGTAGTCTGCCTTTGATCTTCAGCAGCCCTTAGCTTTTGGGAAACAACTGACAGCAGTTTTAAAGGTAAGTGTGATTCATATTTTAAAGGGTTTTGATTGTTGTTTGATTTTCTTTTGTCATTATTACATTTTTAATTTTCACATTTGAGCTTCACAATGAGCAAACCACACTGGTTATTTAGCTATTGTTGATTTCCTTTAAACACGCAGTAAACTAGTATTAAAAGTGTCACAGCGCTGTTTGTTAAAGATAACATCATCTAAGGCCCAATCCCAATAAAATCCCTTGCCCCTGTCACTTAGCCGGTTACACCCTGCCTTTCCGAAAATAGACCTCCATTCTTCGTAATGGCGGGGTTTCCCATTTTTTCTAAAGGCCCCGGTATTCCGAATATTGGGGACAACGTCCGCAGTTCGTCAACAGGTGCCTCCAAACAGCCGCACACTCAATCACAGATCCGCTCCGACCAGCCTCCCCCTGCAACTACAGCTCCACTCGGCTTGTTGTTGTCATGGATAGGCCTACATCATTGCTTCTAGCTGGTGATATGCTGTGATAAGGCTTTAAAATTGTAGCCGTAGGTATATGCTCATTATATCACAGTTAAGAAACAATCAGATTGACTGATTTCACCTTTCCGTTTTATAAATGCATTTAATATATTTATTCCGACCAGAAGCCAGATTATCACTAGTCTGTCTGACCAGAGGGGGGCCAGGAGTGTGGCCAGGAGTATGGCCGGGAGTGGGGATTTCAGCACCACGAACAGCGCACGTAAAAAGACTTGACAAGCGTCTCTTTTCAAATGTGTTTGCTGCTAGCGAAATTATACATAATAAATGAAGACAGTGACATATTTTCAATAAAAAAACAATGAGTTGAACGTTCATTTCAAGCTTTTGTAGTACAACGAGTTTCAGAATTGTGCGAGTGCGGCGGGAGAGCAGGCGCCAGTGTTTGATGCAGGAAACTCGATATGGACTTGAAAATCAGTTTCGGAGTCGGGGGTTTGTAGTGTAATATTTACTATAGTGTTCATACTGTACCTTTAAACTGACCTTTAAAAGAAACGTGTTGAAGCAATATAATCTGTGCAACTGACAAATTACACACTGGTTTAATATTTCATGTATTCTTATGACACACACACACACTCATTGAGCACTTAAGAATTGTGGTGGAGAAGTACCTAGGACTCACTGTGAATCATTTCTAAAAATAGCATGAGGATGGGTTCAGAAAACACTAGTGGAAAGTTAGGGGAATTGCAGTTTGTCCTGATAATGACCCTAGAGGGGGAAGGACTAAAAAAGTGCAAACTCAGCAGAAATGTGACACCAATATGGTGGGAAGGACTAAAAAGTGCAAACTCAGCAGAAATGTGACACCTTTATGATCAGCACCCAGTGGAAAAGTTTAAGGAAAAGAGATGACTCAGCAGAAATTCTACGATAAAAGAGCGAGCGCAAACAAAGAAATGCTTGCTCCGGAGCTTGACTCATTGAGTTGTGATGTGTTTGTTGCCTGCGAGCACATTAAACTCAGTTGTATCTGATTCTACGTGTCTCCAGTGATTTTTGTGACCTCTGAGTATTTGAGTTTTTGATATCTAATGGAGGACAAAGAAAGTCCGTTTGAGAAGAGAAGAGCGAGGTCGCAAGCTTTCTGGCACGGCTCGGGACCTTGACTTTTTTGCTTCCACAGGTTTCGGAGTGGGGGTGGTTCGGAACGGCGGTGTTTCAGAACGGCGGTGTTTCGGAATGGAGGGCTGTCCCCCACTTAGCCCTTACTCCTCTGTTTTGCACGTTCATGTCTAGGGATAGGGTGCTCCAGTTCTTGGATAGAGGGGTAGGGCAGGTGGTGCTACATGGCACTCCAAACTGAAGTTTTTCAGGGGCACAATTCAGTCTGGGTGTTATGTGAATCATCAGAAATATGGCTGTATGAACAACAACCCACAAACATATTTTCTTTGTTTATAAAAAAATAAAAATTTTGATAACCATAGTATTATCTTATTTCAATGTACTCAATGTACAATGTACTCTGGTCCGTTTCTAGCTAACTAGCTAGCTAACTAACAGTACATTGTTATAGCTGATTTGTGCATGACAGTTTGGCATTTTGACATATTGCCATTTAGCATTCCCTCCTTTGATGGCATACAACACCTGAAATTTAACTTAAGTCCAGCAGTGAAGGTGTACTTGTTGCTGCTCTTCTAATATTGGTGCAGACTGGCAGAGTAGAGGCATGGGTTGCTAACGTTAGCCGACAGAGCACTGCTAATTGCCTGGTAAGCTGTAAACGAACTGTGAGCATCCTAATAGCCACAAAAGGCTGCCTCTAACCCACTCAAGAGAAATCAACACAGCAGAAGACGGCATATTCACAATGACGGGCAACATTTGTTGCGTCAGGTTACGTAAACATCCGCAATATGATGGAACTGGGCCTTAATCTGCCTGCTGGACAGTCAGCTAGCAACCAAAAAACAGTAAAACTATGTATACTACAATAATAATATACAGACTTTTTTTTGCCTACATTTTGTCACAGTTCAGATTTCAGTTGACTTTCAGGATGTTTCAAGAATGTAATGGTTGGAGTATTTGTAACATGATTTCAAGCACTCTGTATTGTTGTAAAAGCATGTAAAACACTGTGCTCATGGTTTAAAATGTTACTCACTGTTGTGAACCAAAGTTCCATCCACCAACAGCCAGCAGAGTCTTCAGATGAGGATTTCTGTAAACAGTACAGAGGGCTGGTTAAGACTTTGGAACATTTCCACCACACTTTGTTGAAGCTTGTTGCTGATAACCGATACTAGAACAATGTATCATTTAGGCTCAAGTGGTGCGTTTTTATTTTACGGTAAGGAGCATCGCTGGGCTTTCAGCCCCACTGATTGCTTCTTGTGCAAAACACTGAACCTCTGCTAGCAGCAGAGGTACCCTAGCTCAGGCTGACCTCTGACCTCTCCTGTATGTGATACCAAGGGCATCTCAACTGTGGCCACTTACTTGGTCTTCAGGGCATTGAAAGACTTGTAGAGGACTTCATCATTCCACTCGTAGGTAACTAGCTCGTTGTTATGGTTGATGATGGAGAAGGCATAGATCAGGGTAGTGCACAGGAAGGGGTCCACATCTTGTGGCAGGTACTTCCCCTCACCAGGTCTGTACTGGGACCAGTTGGTGAAGTAACATTCCATCTTGGTGGCAGATCCTGTGTTGGAGTAAAGGAAAATTAAACTGATTACAGTCCAAGTGAAAATCCAAATCAAACAGTTGATCACAAAGTGTTATAACTTACCCAGCTGGCATATCACCAGACATAAGCCTGAGGTATATAGAAAAGAAATGGTCAGAGAAATACAAGCACATTCTATTTTTAAAAAATATATTAAGTCAACTTTATTGTGTTTATTCAGCTCAATATCACCAATCACAAATTTGCCTCAAGGAGTTTTACAATCTATACAGCACATAACATCTGCTGTTCTTTGACCCTCAATTCAGATAAAGGAATAAATAAATAAAATAAATAAATGAAAAAAACTTAAACAGGGAAAATGAAAGAAACCTCAGGAAGAGCAAGAGTGGAGGAATCCCTCTCCCAAGACAAACACACAATAAATGTCATGTGTACAGAGACCAACAAAATCACAGTATAGACAAAATGACGAAATTACAGACATTATGTTCTGTGAGTGAAGGTCAATATATACATACAACACCACATGAAGATAAATACCTGCTAGAATTGTGAGCCTGGTCATCTTTGAATTCACTTTTCACAACTTCACTGGATTACTATAAGACAAAAAGTGAAACAGGGTCTGTGAGTGAAGCAACAACAGAAATCTACCATTCTTAAGGTAATTACAATAATAAATGATAAATTAGAGGAATTATTTGCTCTTGTAAACTCACCTTGGGACTGGATGAGAGACCCAAACAACAGCAGCAAAGGTTGGCCTTTTATACAGTTGAAAGGAGGAGGTGTAGCAGCCTTTGATAAACTGAGGTAGTAAATGTTATGATTATTAGGGACATGTTTTGATAAGATTCTGCAAAGTCTGAATCACAGGATAACAGACAGTATTTTACATAATGCAGTACTCTGTTAGCAGCATACACTCAACACATGAACTAGTTGTAATATAGGTCACTTTATAAGTCACTCATTATCTTATCATTAATCAGCCAAAAAGACCTATTGTGGATCATAGTCTTGATAATTTTCTGTCATTTAGATAAGTGTGCTATTGTTACTGTTGTCATGATGACTTGAGTCACTTTTAAATCAATTAATTACATTAAATCAACTGAAAAATAATAATTTATTTGTCCTTTAAAACCCACGGTTGTCATAATCTTAAACATTTGAAGGACTGAATAGTGAACAACTGATGAATCATAAAATTAACATGAAACTTATGTACGGATCATGTTCTGATATCTGTTTGTTTGACTGACATATCAATGTCATTTCTGTAAGTCACTGATGCTGGCTTTGTTCGGTTCCTGGGGGAGTCTTTGCTGCTGCGAGGTGTGGTTTCTCTGCCTTAGGCTTTCCATGTAGACGCGTGGAAGAGGCTTTCTGCATAGGCCCAAAAGAAAGGCAGAGAGGCCCCAGAACAGAGCCATACCCCCAAATGTAATACTGTAAATGGAAATAAAGTTTTCTTTGACTAAAGTGTCTCTGAATGAACTAGAATTACTGCCACACAGTTATATCCCTCTGCACACCAGTCAAGTTTCTTTTACAGATTGCGTCCATGTCTGTGAAAACATGGATGCTTCACACCCATTGTCCCCCCGACAGCACAGACGATCGATACAATCAGCACAGTTTGAAGGTGGACACCTAAGATTAGATTCAACAATTAAGTACCTGACCAAATATTTCCCCCTCTGTTTTTTTGAGATAAGACATTTAATAGCGGGCCAGAAAAGTGTTTTATGCAGAACATTATGATGTCACAGTGAAGTTGACCTTTGACCTTTTGGATTTAAAATGTAATCACTTTATTACTTTATCCTTTTAGACATTTGTGTGAAGTTTATTTTCATAATTAGCATATGAATTCTTGAGTTATGGATTAAGACATATTTGTGAGGTCAAAGTGACCTTGACCTTTGACCATCGACCACAAAATTCTAATAAGTTTATTCTTCAGTCCAAGTGGATGTTTGTGCCAAAATTGAAGAAATTCCCTTCAGGCATTCATAAGATATTATATTCACAAGGATGGGACAAACGTATGTACGGATGGACGGACGGACGGACATCCTGAAAACATAATGCCTCCGACCACGGCTATCACTGGCATGAAGACATAAAAATGAAACAAAAAAACATGAGTGAAAATTAGCATTTTATCCCAGCAACTCTGAGAATTTTTTTTCAAACATCAATTTGTCAATTTGCCTCCGTTGTGTTGTTTATAGTGGAAAAAAAAGATACAGTCAGGGAACATATGGCAAGAGAGGAAGAGGGCATTCAACAATGAATCCTAACTAGAATCAAACCAGGGATGTGTGTGTTTACATCAGGGATGTCAAACATAAGAACTACGGGTCAGATGGGGCCAACTGAAGGGTTCAATCTGGACAGAGGGGTCAAATTGATGCACTTGTGAAGGCTAATGCCAGGTTCACACTGGATGCAGAAGCACTCCAAATTGGTAATTGTCGCACATCTGCATGTCAGCAGTCACTTGCCATTCCAGTGGCGTAAGGTAGTTACAATGGGCCCCAGTGCATGCTATTATGAGGGGCCCTATTACGCCCTAGTTACAAGTTAAGGAGCACACACACACACACACACACACACACACACAGAGTTTTAGGTGTATATATATATTTTTAGCAACAGTGTGTCTTACTGCCGCTTTTACATTACATCCACTTGCAGATACTTGATATTGGACACATTATCATACATATTACACATCAGTCATCATTACATATCTGTATAAGACAAATCTATAAAAGAAAATAGGAAATTAGTAGTTTAACTTGATAGTTTTTTTATTGGTAAATTATAGTTTTTTAAATAGTTTATGTAGAATAAGTTTATAATTTATTACAGATTGACACTGTTTTCCAAAACCAGAAAGCGATGATGGAGATGGGTTTGCCTTATTTAGGGCATGTATGGAAAATAGCACCATTTTTGTTTTAATGTGAGTTCTTCTTTGAACACGGGCGTATTTCCAGGTGGCAGTCGGGCCCCTCCACCCCATGGGCCCCAGTGCAACCGCACTGCCTGCACTGTCTATATTTACGCCCCTGTGCCGTTCACACCTGAAGCGTATTTTTCCATGCCAGTGAGCAAGAGATTCTGCTCTCTGCTCTGTTTAAATCACAAGTAGAGCTCTGCCTCTGTCTGCTTGTGTCTGTGTTTGTGTGTGTGTCTGTGTGTACATTTCTCTTGCCATGTCTGTCTGTCTGTGTGTGTGTGTCTGAGGGAGTATGTGGCTCTGCTTGTCTCTCTCGCTCTCTGTTTAGAAATAACTGACAAATATGTGGAAGCATGGGGTGCATATTTTATCATTTATCATAGTCAGATAATTTATTACATTTCTAATATGGCCTTCATGTCATTTACAACACATCTGCCGCTCCAGAAGTGATTCAGCTTGCAGAAAAAATTCAAACTATCACTGTAGACCGAGAGCCAGCCCAATCTGTGAACACAGGTGCCGAAAGCAAGTGGGCGGCACTCCATAGGAAAATTGATGTGTTTAGTGGCGCGCCGCGTCCAGTATGGCGTGAGAGGTGTCAGGTTTCAGGAGCAAGTTGGAGTACTCTGCTTCATGTAAAATGCTGCTTCAGAGGCTTCTCACCCTGACCAGAATACAGTTCTCTGAAAAAAAGAAAAAAAGAAAGAAAGAAAAAAAAAAAAGAAAATTCTCATTGTGGTCATATTTCAAGATATTGAACACTGCGCAAAATATTATCAATCAGCAGCTTTAGTACAAAAGAATAATTCTCGTCTCTCTCGCTCCACCTTAAAACAATATTGGTGGAACTCTATTACCAAGGCACTGCTGAAACCTTAGATTTGTAACTGATTTGTAAGACAGGAGATAACCAACCTGCTTCCTCCATAGTTTTCACTTTAGATTGGTGTGGTGATGCCAGCATTAAGACACAGGAGTGGAAATTTGGAAAATTGGAAATGTAACCATTGTTACATGTATGACATGTATGTAATGACAATGAGTGGTAGACTGACTGAATGTGGAAAACCTGAGACATATTTTTGAAATTGAACCTATTGTTCTTAAGAAATCTCAGGCTGTTCATCATCTGTTTTGTCAACAGGTGAACATTTTCAGAATGTACTTGTATGACATTACACTAAAAGAAATGGGGAAAAATAGGTGTCTTTATAGTTTATCATGCAGTGGTTTTACTGGTTCAGCCTATTTTTGATCAAATTGGGCTGTATGTAGTTCATGAACTAAATTGAGTTTACTCCTTGTTTACATCATGTGCATTTTCAACCTCTAGGTCACTAGGAATTTTCCTTTTATTGAAGATGTAATTAATACGCAAGTAATAAAAGAAGAATTTATACACAAATATATATAATAGTTAAATTAAAAAAAGTTTACTTTTCAGTTTTTTAAACACACACTCTGAATCAAACATTTTAAGGTATAAAAGGTCAGCCAAATATAAGGTGAAAAAAAAAAAAATGTTATCAACCATGTGAAACTTGATATGTTTTGATTGCTTTGTTTTGACTAACCAAAACAGATGTGTGTCAACTGAGATGCATTGTGAATAAGTTGGTATTGCTCGAGACTGCCATGTCCAAGTTCCTTGATTAACAGTCTTGATTACTTTATCTCTTTCCTTTGAGTGGTGGCCATGACCATTGACCATCAAGATGCTGGCAGCTTGTTTTTCCATTCCACAATATCTTCAACTGCTTTGGAGATCAGTGTGGAGCTAGCTGGAGAATTCTGGGACACACAGGGTGGTGTGATCTGGGTGTGATACAGTCACAATAACAGAGAAAAGAAAAAAAATCAAACATATGGGAGGTAGACACAAAAACATGAACATCTGCATAATTTACAAACCCAAGATACTAGGTTTACAACATTATGACATGGATAAAAGCAGCAGCCATTGACAAACAGTCAAATGACTGTAAACTAATGAATTAAAATAGAAAACATTTACCACAATATTGAAATGTATTGTGTTTTGATGAATTAAACAATAATAATCAAAACAGAAATTTTGCTGTTTTTGTTTTGTATGATATAGGCAACAACATTTTGTTACTGATTAATCTACAGATTTGACAAACTACTTTTAACTTTTCACCATTAATAGTTTAGTCTATGAATTGAATTATTTGTTTTTCTATGATTGAGTCTATGTTTTGTTTGTCATACATTTGACACCACACTATTCCACTGATCTGCATGTAAATACACAAAATATGCTGCAATGCACAAACAAAGACTGGAAAGAAGACTGTATGCTAGTGACAAGGTATCACAAGATGTTTTTAACATTTAATCAGTGGTGGTAATAGCAATTGTAGATATCAACAACTGCTTTTTGACTAGTTAGAATTCCAAGCCAATATATCCATCATGTAATTTTGACCAGTAGTAATTCTAATCACAGGTACCTACAATTATTTCTCGCTAGTCAAAATGGTAATTCTTGATATTAACAATTAATCTCTCGCTGGTGGAAGTGTTCTTTGAAAATATCTGTAACTTAATTACAACCAGTCAACTTTTACCATTGACTTGTGTTTAAACTCAGTTATCTTACTATTTAATGACGAAAACTCTGTCTGTGTGTGTGTCTGTGTGTCTGTTCCACGTTTTTCTCCTCACTGACTTGGTCAATCCATGTGAAATTTGGCACAGTGGTAGAGGGTCATGGGAGGATGCAAATGAAGCAATATTACATCAATTGGCCAAAGGGGGCGCTATAGCAACTGATTGAAATTGCAAACTTTGAATGGGCATATCTCATGCCCCGCATGCTGTAGAGACATGAAACTTTGCACAGAGATGCCTCTCCTCATGAGGAACAAATTTGCCTCAAGAACCCATAACTTCCGGTTATATAGATTTTCCGCCATTTTGAATTTTTTGAAAAATACTTAAAATCGATCTCTTCCTAGGAAGTTTGACCGATCTGCATGAAACTGAGTGAACATAATCTAGGGGCCAATATCTAAAGTTCCCTCTTGGCAAAAGTTGGAAAACTTACTAAAACTGAGCTTCTGTAAGGCAATGAATATTGCGGAGGGCGTGGCTCATCACATAAAGGTGTATAACATCTCAAGGCTTTCACCGATCACCACGCAACTTTGTAGGCATATGACCACACATAATCTGAGGGGACCCCTCCATTATTGACCCCATCAAACAAAATGGGGGCGCTAGAGAGCTAATTTCTTACCTAGTTCCTAACCGCCATATGGATTTTTACTAAACTTGGGAGATATGTAGAACAGGAAGCCTCAAGGTGACTGGAGAAATTTAACTCTAATTGGCAACTGGGTGGCGTTATAGCAACAGAAAAATGCTTAAAAATGGCTAAAATGCGACAGATCGCTGTGGCTCCCCCTGTGGCTGAATGTTTTTGGGTTTTTTTTCTAATTTTTGGTATGACTAAGTCATGGTATGGTATGCTGTAAATAATCACGGAAACTGTCAGTGTGTCAGTCGGTCAATTCAGTCTGTCCCACGTTTTTCTACTCACTGACGTGGTCAATCTATGTGAAAGTGCACATAGGCACTGAGGATTGGCATAGGTAGAAGGTGACAAAGCTACCAATGGGTATGGACTAGTGTATCTATAATTCAGTTTCAAAGTGTTATATCTCCAAGTTGACATATCCATAATGTAATTTTGACTAGTTGCAATGATGGCAAGGCCTTTTAACATGTAATCAGTAGCAATGTTGAGACCACTGAACCCTACAGATGATTTGTTCATTTGTGCAACACTAAACTGGACATTTGAGGCATGTTCTGTAAGTTCAGTTCAGCCCTCTACAAAATGGCTGCTGTGGCCTCCTTTGATCGTCAGACAATGGCCTGCCAAATGAACTCTGTTTCCTAAAGTCCTCTGCTTTTCACACCTTTGTGTGAAATCTGCCCTTTTAGTCCCCACTGGTCACTGTGGCATGTGACTCTGCAATGTTACCAGCCAACAAAAAGAAGAATCTCTGCTGCATATGCACTGTGCAGCAGAGGTGAGAATAAGTGGCAGGAACAGCAGGAACTGTAAAAGGGGCTATTGTTTGCTGTTTAATATTAAACAGCAAACAATAGCCCCTTTTACAGTTCCTGCTGTTCCTGCCATATATATATATATACATATACATATATATATATATATATATATATATATATATATATATATATATATATATGTATATATATGTATAAAAGGTATGATAGCGGAATTTGGGGATAGAGTGGTCTCACCTTAAAGCCACCACAGGAGGTAGTAACAGCACCAAAACGGTGTCTGTATAAACAGGAGAGCCATCAAGATGGGACCATGGGCAGCACAGGTGTGATGTTTTGATGTAACGTAATATGCGTGTGACCCACCATGGGAGATTCACAAAGTAGCTGTCAGCAGTTAATTTAAAGAAGAACACCAGCCCTAAATGTCCACTAATCAGAAAAACAATGGTATTCGGGAGCTCCTTACCCTCCGAGCAGAGGACGAGATCAGCTGCCATATAACAGAGATGATAAATGATTGTTATTGCCATGCTATGCTGTCTAAAATCACACACTGGAGTGGAATAAAAAATGCAAAGGAGGCGTGAAAAAGAGACTAAGTAGTGGCTCTATAGAGCGATCTATGTGTAAAAAATGTAAAAATAGCTCTCTGAACGTGGCCTGCTCATGAAGAAACAATGGTTACCACATGTTCTGGTTTTCGTGGGATTGTTCTCTTTTTTTTTTTATCTCTTTAGATTTAGACATCCAATCCCATGTCTGTAAAAAGGTAAAAATGAGAAGAACAAAGCTACGATTATCCATATACCTGTCCTTCTTTTTAGTCATTAGCAGAAATATGAAAGTTTACCTTATCACCTAGCAACTGCTACACAGGCTGTCGCTGTCTTATGGTAAGTTATTCACATTATTATATAACATATAACATTTCACATTATTTTGTGCAGTTAGTAGGCCACTGTGTTCCCCACCATACTGTGAGAGCGTCACTCTTCATAACTGACACATTGGAGTGCAATGATTATTATATTTTGAAAGACCCTGACCAGATGTTGCAGTTATATGTCTTGTGCTGCTGTTGGGATGATAAAGATGTCTGACGTCAGTTCTGACAAATCGCTGTGTGCATCAAAAGCCTGGATCACTTTGAAACAACTTGACAAAAACAGTTTGTAGGTTTCTGTGACTTTTAAGACTTTATGATCAGCAATCAGTTATTTTTCTCTTTAAGACTGGTTACCATGGACACAGACGCACAGACGAATACATCAGTGGCTGACTGGAGATTATGCGCCCCTGTTTTTGTATATGGTATAAACCCAGCATACTCAAAATACTTGTACATTAATAACTTTTCTTATGACTTAAGAAACTGACCAGGTGTAGTTAGTGAAGCTTGTATCCATAAATGGTCAAAGAGCAGAGCAACAGCTGTATCTGACTGCTTGGTGTAGCGTGGCTGTAGTCAGGACAAATAGACTTAAGAGAGGCAATATGGAGTCCTACAACTGTTAACATAGTATATTTGCAAATATAGTTTAATGCCCTGCATCCTGTACTTTTCTTGCATTTCACACAGCACTTAGAAAAAATTTGAACATCCACAACTCCCGCCTCCCTCCAAAGTCCCATCCCCCTCCTCCTGCAACTCCACCTCCCTCCAAAGGCCTACTCCCCCCTCCTCCATTACGTCCTCATTACGTCTATGATAGACGTAGGCATTGGCAAGGTAACATTAGATACACGGAAGAGGAGAGCAAGTGTAACGTTACAACCGAGACAGTCAAACGCAACCCTGGAGTTTTAAAACTCAACCAGAGTCAGTGATGACTGATGAGTTTTAGAATAAGGTTACAGTGCTAACATGTTACGCAAGCGGTTACATCAGTCCAGAGTGGGGAAGACAGACAGGACGCTTGGCCAATCATTGAATTTAGTCTGAATGCAATGATTGGTCAGAGTTTTCTTAGAACCATATGAGAATGGTACAATTGTGAGTTTTTATCTCTGGTGGAATTCACTTACATTTTAGTGTGCCATCAGCTTATTAATAGCAATTTAACCTAAACAAAGAAATGCATAAAATTTCCAGAAAGGTAAGTGTTGCTTTAAGTAATATAAGACATTTGTATTTTTTACTCAAGCATGGCTTTCAAGTACTTCATCCACCACTGCTCTTCTAAAAGGTAGAAAAGAGCAGACAAGTTAAAGGGATAGTGCACTCAAAAATGAAAATTCAGCCATTATCTACTAACCCTCATGCCGAGGGAGGCTCTGGTGAAGTTTGAGAATCCCCACATCACTTGCGGTGATCCAAGGGGAGAGGGGGTAGCAGCACAACTCCACCTAATGCAGGCTGACAGCGCCCCAGGTTAAAACGTCCAAAAACACATAATTGAAACCACAAAATATCTCCATTCTGCTCGTCCGTAGTGATCCAAGTGTCCTGAAGCCCTGACATAAAAAGTTGTTTGGAAAAACGTTATATGAACTCTGTTTTTAGCCTCATTGTAGCCTGTAGCTCTAATTGCCTCTATTTGGACCATGCTCACGTGTGCGCACTATCCCTTTAATGGCCCAGGCAGACACAAAGTTTACAAGCTAACTTAGCAAGCAAAGACGAACAAAGCCGAGTTAGTGTCAAACTGCCAACTCTGTAACAAGCAGCACAATAAAGCAACTTTTTCATGTATTCATGGACTGATAACATAAAAAGTGGGAATAGCATTAGTACAATTTTACAGGTGAAGCAACTGTTTAACTTCTGTTAATGTACATGTATTAATTTGATGTTATACAATTAGTTTATTGCACAGAAAAAATACTATGGGTGAGAATTACAATTTTGCAATTACCGAAAAGTCCTCAATAAAAGACCATAAACAAATGCTTTCCATACACAAATGTTCAGCTGCAATCCATTTGAGCATAGCCAAAAGCTCTGTCAGGCTGAGTGCACCCAAAGAACACCTGAGCGTACACCATTCCTTTATTTCTACCACTGTCTGCTGCAACCATCCAACATTGCAGCTCCAGTTACACTGCATGTTGTGTCATACCCCACTGCTCCCATGACTGTGTCACAGCCCTCAATAAGTAGCCTTGCATTGCGCATCCATCATACCCATAACTATAACTACAGATGGAAGGCATGACAGCTCCCCAAAATTGAAATTAAAACTTTTTTTATTTTTTGATAAGTTTGGTTGTAAGTACGTATCTGATGCTTGAAAAGGGGCTGTGATGTCATTACTGATAGCTGAATGTGTCAGTTGGTGTTCTAGCCATCTTGCTACTCCAAATTGGATCAGACGGGTGTACATCTGGGAACTCGATACTAAACCTCCACATCCTGACTGCTACTGTGCCAAATCCAAAAGCACAAGATGACAGAGTCCCTGTCTGGGATATTTTGGCTTCATTTCTGTACAGTGGGAGGAAGTGGAGATGCATCATTCATCTTTGCATACAGTCTATAGTCATACCCAATAGCTCCCATAATGTCAAAACACCATGTCCTAGCCTTCATTTGATGGCCTTGCTCTACAGTAGGTACTGGAAATACTTAAACAATTGGCTTTGAAAAAGTTTTATGAGAGAATTTATTCAACATATTTGTTAGACCTCAAGTATACACACAATGTGCTTTGGTGAGAAACACTGAATGTAAGCAAAACTTTTGTTTGCTTACAAGAAAACTTCACAAAGCACCTTTAAGTTTACAGTGAAATCATCAATCAAAAATCATAGCAATAACATCAATGACATCAGTGTGTTTTTATTGCTCTTTATTTCTAGCTCCAAGTGCTAAAGGGCACACATGATATGGTAACGGGTGTGAGGTAATACATTCTTCAGATATACGGTCTCCATCTCCCTTGGCACAAACACCATGTAGTGCCGCATGAGGTGTTGGTGCTGACACACCCCTATCCCTTTCCTGAATATAACTGCAAAGGCCTTCAGGCAGAAATATAAACAATGCTGAAAACAACAATGAAAAAAATTCCCAGTGTGACTGATATTCCTACTGTTGTATCAGAGTGTGTATCACAAGTCAGCCCAAGCCCATTGGCACTATGCAATCCTGCACAGACTATTTCATGATAAATGAGTTTTCCAGATCCGGGCCAATGTCTTCATCAAATGAAGCACACAAAAAAACCCACTGAGAGGGTAATGTGATAGGGCAGTGCTGTTAAGAAATTCATTGGAAATCCACTGCCACTATATGACCTTATGTTTTGTGGAACGTGAATGAATAATCAATTCTATAAGTTACTTTTATTACAATATTATAAGATCTTCACTACATGATAAAGATCAGCATTTCAGTATATTTTCAAACTGACCAACCTTCCAACAGAAGGACAGAATTCTCCATATAAAATGTATGTGTGTAGTGTAATGTACAGACATATCGTTTGGTTTCAGTCATTTATCAAACACATTTTTGATCTGTCATAATACTTTTATTCTCATGGAAGAATTGCATTTTGAATTTTAAGCTGTTTTCTAAACATCAAAATATTTTAATCAAAAAACACAATAACAGATCATTTTCCAGAA
Source organism: Epinephelus lanceolatus (assembly GCF_041903045.1). NCBI lineage: Eukaryota > Metazoa > Chordata > Actinopteri > Perciformes > Serranidae > Epinephelus > Epinephelus lanceolatus. The sequence goes on from NC_135734.1 coordinate 6,721,622, forward strand.
GCATTCAGCTTGTAGAGACAGTATTGAGATGACAGCCAATGACAATAATCCACAAGTTAATACTTAGGGCCACACACAGCACTTGCAGCTGTCTTCGAAGACAGTACCAATTCCACACATCCTTATATAGGTTCGGCCACCTGCACACACATAGAAGCTGGTCTTGTCAGCTGGGTTGGGGTACATGCCATCAGGCTTGTCTTTGCAGAAGCCACGTCCTGGGATAGGGATGTTAGTCTTGGTGGACGGAGCATTGGTGGTACCACTGGGTCTGGGGGTGGTTTTGGAAACTGGTCTAGTAGTGGTAGAAGCAGGTTTGGGGGTTGTGCGCGTGGCTGATGCTGTGGTAGTCACAACCGGTCTCTTAGTTGTGGTTGGACGTGGAGGTGTATCTGTGAGAGATGAAAGAAACAGAAAGACATTATATCAAAAGGAGAATTTTTAAGCATATGGCTTCTATAAGTGTAATGCTGGGTTCACACTACACAATATAAGCCCGATTATAGCTTGATGTGGCGTCGTACAGTGTCAGCTGTGATCGTGAACGACATGAGTGTCGTACATGATAATCCATTGTTTCATCTTGTGTACTTTGTCATAGTAGACGACAACTGATGCCACATCTAGGATGCCTCATGATGTCCCAACAGAAAGTCTAGCATGTTTGATTTTATTTTTGTCTTTCTGACCAATAGAAACACAGAGCAATCTGCTGCCGTGGACAACTGTATGACAGCAACACCCCAGCCTTTTAGATATTTCCTCTGGGGATGTTACCAGGACAAAGTTAGCATCAAGCTAGCAAAGAATGTTAATTCTTCATAATGGAGAAGGATATAATTCACAAATAGTGGTGGGGCTTTTACTTAACACAACTGCAGAGGGTACCAGCTTCATTTGAAACAGACTACAATAAAAATGGAACTTTATTTATTTATATTTTAAATTTCCTCTGTATTTTACTATTTTTATATTTAATCTGCTCCTGTTTGCCTTTTTAAAGTTAATACATTGCGCTGTCATTTCAGACTCAACACTTTATCAGTTTATAATTAAACACCCCTTATAATTTCAGTTGAGAGAATCCCTTCATTTTATGAAAAGACTTTTATTGTGAAACAGTTGCAGGAAGTTGTTGTGGAGGATTCAGTGACTTGCACAGTTTTTCATGAGGCACTTCAAAAGTAGCTCCTGCTTTCTGATGGCACTTTTTACATTACTACAATAACATTTCAGGTGGGACATGAACACCCTCTGTGACTGAATAAAAATAGGACAAGAATATTACAATGACATCATGCACGTCATGAAAGGGGACCAGGGATGATTGGTCATAGACCAACCTGTAGTCAGTCATGTCCATTGGCCAAATCACGGCAAAATTTTATGACTCCTCAGTCACCTAATCTGACATAATGACTGCCAGAATGGACAAAAATGTTGTGTAGTCTGAAACCGGAATAACACAGTCATTCTGAAAAAACCTGCCAAGAACTGTGCATGATAAATTGACAAGCTTGGAACACACTGGTTTATAAAAAAGATGAGAAGCAAGACTTGCCAACATCAACGAGTTTGCGCAGATGGGACAGCAGAGGATGGCTTCCCTCTCCACAGAACTCTCCTTTAAAGTCATCCAGATCCAAGGCCCACACAAAGACACCACCATACTTCATTTCCTTCATGTACTGGACCTGTGGATTAAATAAGACGACAAGTCAACCAAAAAGTAAGAAAGAAATCTATATAATACCACCCTGCAGACCAACCCTAAATCCGTAATCCTTGTGTATTAATGTGCCACCTACCTTGATCTCATAGCTCTCCTTGTTGTCAAATCCTACCCACTCATTGTTCTTGCTGGCATAGGGAACTTTCTGGTCATCAATCCACCCAACAGTGGCGCCCTTCAGGAAGGTACAGACCTGAAAGACCAGATTGATGAAATGTCACTGGGTTGTTCCACGGTCCATCCATTCTTCTCGTGTTAGTAGCATTTAATTTTGTTCAGACTTTACCTCATAGTAGGACCAGAATCCTGCTTCACGTGTAAATGGTCCAGCTGACGCAGCACCACTAGCTGGGGCTCCAACACCAGTGTTTGATGATGTCAGACGGAAGGTACGACCATAAGTAGCAAATCCCATCATCAGCTTCTCCACTGGGGTGCCTTTGTCTCTCCAGTATTTCATGGCAAAGTCCTAAAATAGAAACGGAAGGATGAATGGCAAACATGAAGCCTGGGTTTCTTTAAGGCATACTGTAGCAACTGACAGTACTTGTCAGTGTTCAAAGAATGTTCTGGGGATTTATTATTGTACTTCTATAACGAGGGGCTTGTGAGAAATGAACCAGCAGAGTTCAACTTCTAATAAAAGTCAAGCCTCAACCTTGCTGGATCTTAAATTTCCCATAATGCAACCAACTACCTGCATGGTGGCAAATGCCCAGATTTTTTTTTTTAACTCTACATGCTTTTTTTTTTAAATTTCTACTCTCTACTCCCAAGCTTAAACACTATGACACTGGTTGAGTTACCCTGTAAAGGGTATTGAACCAACTTGATGTATGTATTCCTGCATTAGTCATGTCATAATAATCCATTTTCAACAATGTTTGGGGCTCCACACAGCACAAATAAGTATCTTACAGTGTTAAAGTAGATGAGGTCACCCTTGTCCTGTGAGCCACGATACAGAGGGCTGTTGTGTCCAGTGGCTCGCTCCCAGGCTCCATGGAAGTCATAGGTCATGACATTGATGAAGTCCAGATGTCTGAAATGGATTTGAAAATACTAATTAAGATGAGCTACTGAGCCACCATACTATATCATCAAAAACATAGACTGATTAAAAATTATAGCATTTTTAAAAAAAAAAAGAAAATCTGCAGTACTTGGCAATCTCAGCAATCTCATATCCAGCATCAATGGTTCCCTTTCCAGCAGACACTGCAGCAGTCAGCATGAGCTGAGGTTTGCCGGTGGCCTTGGCCTCAGCTGCATAGGCTTCAACAAGTTCCTGCAAATTATGACAACTGATAAGAGACATTCTAAAATATAGTGTTATCAGTGCAATATACATCAGTTCCCACTGGCTCATGAGTTTATAACAAGTGTGTTGCACTCATGAGCAATACAGAGGAATTCCATCACCCCTCTCACAGACCCTACAAAGTCTAAAGCCATTGCTTAATACTCCTGTTTGTTGACTACGATGTACATTTTGAACTCGATAATGCATGGCATTCATTTTAATTTGGCATGTTGTGGAGACTGGAATGGGGGGCTGTGGTGCTCACATCGCACCCCTAGAACTCTCACACTTTTATAATCACTGTTTCATCACTTATTCATGACACACCTTGCAGAGCAGACTGAACCTCATCTTGTCCACTGGAGGACTTCCACGAGATCCAGGGTACTCCCAGTCCAGATCCAGACCATCAAATCCATGAGTCCTCAGGAATTTGATGGAAGACTGAATGAATGTCTGACGGTTGGCTGGAGTGGACACCATGATGGAGAACCTGAGGAGATTTGTTTAATGTTAAATAGGACTTAACAGCATTACCCTGAAATACATCAGAGCTTGATTATGAATTTGACATACCTCATGGAATGTTTGTAAAGGAGCATATATTAGATGAGGAGTATATATTAGACAATGAAAGCAGAAACTTACTGAGTTGAGCCAAAGTTCCATCCACCAACAGCCAGTAAGGTCTTCAGACCGGGGTTCCTTTAAAAGATACAAGTGGCTTGATATGATTTGCTGAATGCAGAAGATTTAAGATGGCAAAGGCTTGTTTATCATACACAGTGTTTGTAGTTAAACTGGGATTTTTAAATTTCAAATTTCACACACTGACTGAACACAAGCTGGAGTATGTGGGGGGAATATTTCATAGAGTGGGAAGACAAGTTCTTACTTGCTCTTCAGGCCATTGAAGGTCTTGTACAGGGTCTCGTCATTCCATTCATAAGTAACCAACTCATTCTTGTTGTTGATGATGGAGAAAGCATAGATCAGATGGGTGCACAGGAAGGGATCCACATTTTGGGGTGTGTATTTCCCATTTCCAGGTCTGTACTGGGACCAGTTGGTGAAGTAGCACACCATCTGGGAGGCAGTTGCTGGATATCAGTGGAAGCAAATTTGTGGTCAGAATTGCACAAAATCTCTCTCTCTTTTTTTTTTTTCTGACATATCGTCAGTGTCAGTACAAACTTCCATGTATATTTGTATGACCATGTCATGGGTTTTACCCAAGTGTAACTTACCCAGCTGGCACATCACCAGGCACAAGCCTAAGAGAGGCACAAATAAGAGAATGGATTGCATGCACACATAAAACTTAATGTGTCATGTTATTAAGGCATTATGGAAAGCACTGAGGCTTGGTGACTGTTTACCTGCTAGAATAGTGAGCTTGGTCATCTTGATTTCAAAGCTCACAACTTCAACTTCTTCTTTTTCCTAGTATAAATAAACAGATTTGTCAAGGATAAAAGAAAAGTCATACAAAATTATATGATTAAAAAATAATATGATTGCATATTCTTTGGGATTTCTGAGATGGCACTAATGCACAAATTGACCATAACTATTATAAATTCAAAACATAAAGCCCATGAAGCAATTTTGAGTTGGTGCACAATAACTCCACTAATGTAAACCATCATAGTTTTTCTGGGATCTTTGTGTACCTATTTTAAACAATCAATATCAATCAAAGTTCTATTAGTTTCCCCTTCAGATTTCACTGTTTCATGTTGTTACAGCAATTAATAACAGCCTGTACCATGTTCTTAAAAATGTAATTTAACTAAATGAACATCTTATTAATATCTTGGCTTAAACTCCATTGTGCAGACTTGGTGCACTTTCCCTGTCACAGGCCATAAACCCTACAGTTTATCTTCCACATTTTGAAGCCAGCCCTAACACAACTGCAACACTTTGTCCCAATTTACAGGAAGTGCTGTGTATACAATTGCCCAATTCCATTCAGTGAAAACCAAATCATACCAAACCAGAGTTACAACCCTACAGTCTGCAATGATGTAGGTTTTGGAAACACAAGAGAGGAAGAGCAGAACTGCTTCTGCTAAATTCCAAGTGCAAGCTTACCTTGGGATCTCAGAAGGAACCAATGTGTATGGGTTTAGAATCTCCTTATATACATCACAGGAGCCAGATATCAGTGTTCCTCATATACCATGAGCCAGGGAGGTGGGCAATAATAATATGTTCAGTATGTTGTGGATACAAAAAATGATAAGATAACTAACATCAGACCTGAACTGACATATGGTGATAAGCTGTAATATATGGTATGGAGACAGTGTGACAAAGCAGCATATTTCTGTACAAGATATGACTCAATATAGGTCATGACCTGAAAGCTTTTACTGGGAAAATTCAAAGCAGAAAAACAAAAACAAAATATTTCTAATGTGTTAGTGTGATCTCATGAACACTGTTAGCAAACTATGAACCAGATTATCTTTTTGTGTTTTGGTCATTTGTTAGCAGGTATAATTATTTGTTACCATAGAAACACAGCTCAGCAATGTCCCTGAGCTGTCCAAGGACATCATCGCCTCACACTTTATTTATTTCAAACAATCCTAGAGAAAGTCTTGCTGCACATGTCTGCTCTGCATGCCTCACTGATAGTCACAAAGAGCTGATGAAGTTGTTTATGTGCCTTAGCTAAGACTGCAACTAGAACATGTGTATGTCATGTGTAAGAGCCCAGTTCCCAGTTCCCCGAACATGATGTTAGCATTGTACATTTCTGCAAACCACGTATATGTGACATTTGTACATTTTATACGTTTAATATCAACATTTCTAAAGTGACGCAGTATATGAGCTGACTTTGTCATTGGGAGGTAGACGGGATGGTGGATGGTGTGACACCCAGGCAAGATGGCTCTGACCTGTAGAGGCATTGACACAGGACCTATGGGGGTGTCCTGTGGTGTCTGGCACCATTGGCAGAGGATCCTTTGGGTCCTGTGGGTTGTGAGGTGAGGTACTAGTACATTCCACAGGGAATTGTGGAGACCAGATTTATGCCTTTGTCACATTATTCCTGAGCAGTTTTTGCAGTGAAGCATCAAGTATTGTCCTTTTGGGGGTCACTGGCATTGGGGAATTCCATTGCTATGAGAAGATGAGAGGGGTACTTGGTCCAAAATTGTGTTTGGGTTTCAGGTGTTTGGGTGGTGTGTGTCAAATGGCATCCACATGAATGCCAGATCCCAAGGTTTCCCAGCAGAATACTGCATAGTAAAGAGGTGATCAAAGTTAATCATTTCACCTTTCACTGGTTTTATGTTTTGGCTGATCGGCATATGTTATACAGAACACATGTTACAGTTTATACCTACTGTTGAAGAGGCCTGCAAATGTGTAAGGCGCAACTGACAACAAAACAAAATGAGCACTTGAAATGTTTTTTTATAGCAGTTGGGCCACTTGGAGTAAAGTTAGATGGCAAAAATACCATAAAAAAATAAGCCAAAGAAAATGCCTGATAGAGCTGAGGGAACTGCAGTCATGGGATAATTATCACTAAGAGTGTCAATCTCTTGACTCTTTGTTCACAGTGCTGCCTAAAAGGAAATAGACTTATTGGCTCTCTGTTCCACAATGAGATCAGCTAACTGATGTCAACTTCAACCTTCATGCATTAACAAACATCTTGTGTGTTGGGGTCAGCACATGTTGAGCCTAGCTGTGAATAAAAACTGGTGACAGGAGGAAGCAGCAGCACTTGGACCAAGTACCCCTCTCATCTAACCAAAAAAATATTAACAACTGTGATTGTAGATGGAGTAGCATAGTGGAGCCATTCTGACCAACAGTAAGGCATAGGTTAACTTTTTCTGATTGGACAGAACATGGCTCACAGTTAACCCCTGCTTCCTGTCATTAAGCTAACCATAATATTGACATTGATCTTCACTACTTTCTTTTATAAAAGAAAGTGAATAAGCATGATACCCAAAACGTGAGCTATTCTTTTGATGCAGCTTTCCACTTTCCCTCACCTTCTTATCAGGGCATTAACGGAAAATGAACGGTCCAAGGACGTGTAGATAATTTGAATAATGATCCCTGGCTCTCCTCAAATCCTTTATGCATATCAATCCACTGTACAGAAAAACTGCTGAAGTGCAGGTTTGGAACATGTAGATTACTTTATCTCCCTTTTGTAAACTAAAGCTAAAGAACACTGCACATAACCACTAAGAAGCTTTGTTATTAGTAAATATTGCTACATGCCTGATAACACATCAGAGCACAAATAAATGATTAATGTTTCTGTTGATAAAATAGTTATATAACTCACATGTGCGTATGTTGGGTGTGACACTGCAGTCTACTTGCCAGGGTTTTGTGTTTTCCATAAGCATTTCATAATCAGTAGCCATCAAAGTCCCCAAAGTCTATTCATTAAGACAGAAGAAAAAATGGTGTCTTATCAGTGACTGCTGCAGAAGCAGTTCCTGCCTCATAAACACTTATCTGAACTACAACACAACTGCTCCCTGTTCATTTCTTCCTGTTTGATGTTTGAAAGTTGATGATTAAGGCAGTAACTAGTGACAAAGCACTGTGCAATACAGATTTTGAAGAGTGCTATATAAATTAAGATGATTATTATTATCATTGTTGTTGTTTTTGTTGTTGAATGCACATGGCCAGCATCAGCATTCATTTACACCTCTTTGCTCTTGAACCTTAGCTTTTATTTTTCCTCAGTAATGACAGTTACACACACACACACACACACACACACATACACACATAGATGTAGTCTGTCCCAGCTGGCCACCAGCATCTTTCCCCGGTGATATTTGGTAGAAATTAGGTTGTGATGTCAGGGGCCAAAACTTCAGTGTCTAATGCCAACATCAACTGATGTTGAACACTGACAACAGATGACAGATGTTAATAACCAAAATCCAACATCTTCCAAACATCTCGTGCCAACATCATCTTGACATAGGATACCAACATTAAGTTGCAAGGTGTGGAGAACAAAACTTAATATCTGCAAAACATCATAATGTGAACATCCACACAGCATGAAATTCAAATGTCACTTGAGAATTAAAATAACCCAATTTTCATTCCAACCAAAATTTAACATCTGTCCAGCTTAAGAGACCCAATGTCTGTGTGTCAATAAACACAACAACACAAGTTGACAGGGTGACTGCAGGTCCATAAAAAGTCTTATTATGTTTTCAATTTTACAAACAATAGTTAAATATTACTTATTATGTTAAAGGTAATAACATTGACTTAAATTTGAATTTTTGAGGTCCTCATTGCCAGAAACATTTATATCTAATTTTATTTACCCATCTTTTCATTTCTTTTTGTCAAAATGAATCTAGCTCTTCTGCATAAAAGTCGTCATTTCTGATGTTCCAAATCTTAAAATCTACTGTCTTTGTACTCTAACAACTATAGTCCTACATAAAACCCTAACTCTGCACAGGACCACATATACACTACTTACATTTATACTTACCTGCAATGCTTAAATTAGAAAATATATAAATTTTGTTTCAAATTATCTGAAAAAGAACTTGAAAAGCATTACATTTAAGTGTCCAATACCTGAAGACACCAAGGAGCAAGCCCCAGGGCTGAAAAATGAAGCCAACACTGAAGTGCCAAAAAAATTCAGTTGCTAGAGCCTGTCAATCCCCATAGACCCCCATGTTAAAATGCCCAAAGTAGGTGGTCCACCACACTTATCTTCAAGGTCTACATTCATTTTAAACTCTACTACACGCTTCTAAAGTTTTGTGACTGCATCTTGCACAGACAAAATCTGTCCACAGAGAGACTGACAGACCACATATTCCCATCTGAAGTTGTCACATATCACTGCTTTGTCACTGGGCTATCATGTTGACATATTACACGCTAGGTATCTTCTGCATCTGCTGTTGACATTCAGGGTTGTGACAACCAACTCCAACACATTAACAAAATCACGTGGTTAGGTTTAGAAAAAAATAACATAATGGTTTGGCTCTACTGTAGAAGTGAATGCCAGGCTCCCAGGGAAAAGTCCATGGATTGTTGGACCAATTAAATTCCCCTCCCTCCTTCCTGCCCCATAGAGACTTTACAGCTCCTTATATTATGTCCTTACTGGCTGTGTTTCAAACTGATGCTACACAGCGGCGTATCATAACGCTGCGACAGGGTTGTCTGGCCAACCAGCAGCGTATCATAACACCGCAAAAGGTTCTGTCTGGCTGCGTTACAAACTGCTGCCGCCTGGTGGTGTATCATACTGCCCACCCTGAGAGGTAGCTTTTGGCATTGGTGTCCGACACCAAAATCACTGACAAAGCGTTTGTATTTGGTGACTTCGGAATGAGAACAGACATATAAACACTCAATAAGTATTCTGTGGTAGTTCCTAATACTATAGGTGTCACCAGGACAACATTTTGCCATGTTCACACACACACACACACACACACACACACACACAGACTCATAAGGTAAAAACAATACGAGCCTTACTGTCATGGCTGGTAACATCTCAACATTCACATCATGAATTTTTATTGTAACATACTCATAAATTTATTTCAGAAAGTAAGACATTACCTTCAACATATAACACTAAAGTATTGTCTTTACATGGAAACAATACGCAGCACATGGTACAGAGACAAACAAATAATAAGGCCTCACTCGTATTCTGTATTAGTTAGTGGGTAGTCTAGTTACTCACATGTGCATAGGTGGAAATCCCAGGGGGGATGGGGGGTCCGGATCCATCCCCCCTGGGAAAAAGGGGGAATGGGTATATATTGGGAATTGTCCTCCCAATATACACTGCCTGGCCAAAAAAAAAGTTGCCACCTGGATTTAACTAAGCAAATAGGTACGAGCCTCCTGTTGGATAATTACTGCATGGGCAATTATCTTTCAGCTGGCAACAAGTTATTTAACCCCAACTGGTGCAATGAGTTGCTTCTCATTTCCTAAACAACCATGTCGAAAGACACATCCCGTGGTCGTGGAAAAGATGTTAGTCTGTTTGAGAAGGGTCAAATCATCGGCATGCATCAAGCAGAGAAAACATTAAGGAGATTGCAGAAACTACTAAAATTGGGTTAAGAACTGTCCAACGCATTATTAAAAACTAGAAGGATAGTGGGGACCCATCATCTTCGAGGAAGAAATGTGGCCGGAAAAAAATCCTCAATGATCGTGATCGGCGATCACTTAAACGTTTGGTGAGATCAAATCGAAGAAAAACAACAGTAGAACTCAGGGCTATGTTTAATAGTGAAAGTAAGAGCATTTCCACACGCACAATGCGAAGGGAACTCAAGGGATTGGGACTGAACAGCTGTGTAGCCTTAAGAAAATCACTAATCAGTGAGGCTAACCGGAAAAAAAGGCTTCAATTTGCTAGGGAGCATAAAGATTGGACTCTGGAGCAATGGAAGAAGGTCATGTGGTCTGATGAGTCCAGATTTACCCTGTTCCAGAGTGATGGGCGCATCAGGGTAAGAAGAGAGGCAGATGAAGTGATGCACCCATCATGCCTAGTGCCTACTGTACAAGCCTGTGGGGGCAGTGTTATGATCTGGGGTTGCTGCAGTTGGTCAGGTCTAGGTTCACCAACAGTATGTGCTCAAAGAATGAGGTCAGCTGACTACCTGAATATACTGAATGACCAGGTTATTCCATCAATGGATTTTTTCTTCCCTGATGGCACGGGCATATTCCAAGATGACAATGCCAGGATTCATCGGGCTCAAATTGTGAAAGACTGGTTCAGGGAGCATGAGACATCATTTTCACACATGGATTGGCCACCACAGAGTCCAGACCTTAACCCCATTGAGAATCTTTGGGATGTGCTGGAGAAGGCTTTGCGCAGCGGTCAGACTCTACCATCATCAATGCAAGATCTTGGTGAAAAATTAATGCAACACTGGATGGAAATAAATCTTGTGACATTGCAGAAGCTTATCGAAACAATGCCACAGCGAATGCGTGCCGTAATCAAAGCTAAAGGCGGTCCAACGAAATATTAGAGTGTATGACTTTTTTTTTTGGTGGTGACTTTTTTTTTGGCCAGGCAGTGTATAATTTGAGGAAACTATACAATTTTAAACTATATAATAATAAAAACTGAAAGCACTTGTGCCAATTATATACGCAACACGATGCATTTATAACTTTAGAAAGATTGCATCCTCCCCCCTCATCTGCCTCACAATGGTTTGGTCCACGTCTGCATACACTGACACACAGCAGCACTCGGCATGACTTACTGTGGATCAGTGAAAGTGTGATAGAGCAGAGGAAACTGAGCTCCACTAAGTAACTACTTTGCAAAAGTTCACTTAAAACAAGAGACATGTCGGACACCTTTATTTACTTCTTCTTTTCAACAGAATAAAACACGTTACCAGTTGTAACCAGACAGTGTTTTGTTCACTTCAGTACCTTGTGGTTGAATCTTAGTGAATGCAGCAGTCATATAAACAGCCCAGCCGCTAAAGATCATTCAAACTCAAATAATTTTGGACCAATTTTAGTGCAATTTGGATTGTTACAATTTACAGAAGTGTGTTTACAAAAGAGAATACATCATTTTCATAACTTTTTGTTTTTTAATCTTTTGTAAATGGTAACTGTAATATTTAAAATCAATCTTTGTTAGTCCCCCGCAAAAATTACTCTTGAGAAATATTTCTGTTTATTGTCCCCCCCAACAATGAAATTGAATTTCCGCCCTTGCACATGTGTATCAGTTTTGATTGATTGATTTTTTATTTATTTACGTGTCATGCCACAAGTGGCCCATCCCACACGGGATTACATGACACCAATGAAACACAGAAAAACATTTCATATGTGACTTCCGGTACACATAACAAAATTCAACTTTACATAACTACAACAAAACATAATCATCTGTACAATGCCATACTTCTTTTAACCCAGGCCTTTTCTATAAATTCTGCAAATAAAAATGTTTTATGTTCAAATAACCATGCCAGCAAATCTGTATCCTGTCTCATCTCTTCCACTTCCAGTTTGTTAAATAACTGCACTCTTAAATCATGATAATATGGACAATACATGTATCTATATTTATTTGATAATAATCAGGGCTGCTGTGGTCAGATTATGTAATAATATTTCTGGCCTGGCTGTTGATTAGCCAGATAACAGATTACTTTGAACAAAGAATTGGGCCGCATTATTATTGAGCTGTCTTAAGGTCACTGGGCTGATAGCCAGCATGGTATGTTGCAACACTAATGTTACATCCATTGGTTAGATCTCAGGATAAATATACAGTCTAACAGTCTAAGGAGATATGACGCGTTGTCTTCAAAGAACAAAGTTCTCTTCTTGAATAACTATCCTGGCCTGACTGGATGATTTACTTTAGCCAGTTTCCTTGTGGGGCTGGGTTTCGGTGGTGGGCTGATGTGATAAGTCTCATCCACAGAAACTCTAAATGATTTTAAAGGTCAAAGTACAAAATTCAAGATCACATGGAATAAAAAAGCTCAAGGTTCATTTTATTCTTTCATAAAAGGACATAATTTACAGTGCTTGTCATCATCAGCCAAGACAATAATACATTTATAGAGGATATATCATAGCAATTTAGTATTTCTAAAGCACCCTTAAAATCTTAACTGGCTTACACTATAGTTCACCAAGCAGCTTCTTTCTTAACATAAAATGTGTGTTGTTTTGATTGAAAGACCATCCAAAACAGTTAATAATATTTCATTTAATGTCTGAATAATATTTTGGCGATCTTAAAAATATCACTTAACACTTGACATTATATATTTTTATCTTTTAGTTAACACTACAAAATGGTGGGGGAAAAAGTAACCCAAGTCAGGGTTAAGAAGTGACTACATTTGAAAAGTATTACATTAAATGATAACAGAAATAATATACTTACATTCTTGGCTACTTCTTTTCTTTTTTTTATATTTTTTGTATTATTTATTTATTGAATATACCTGTGCTTTTTTTACTTTGACATGTCAAAATATCTGCTGCGAAAAAGGTCTATTGATCAGTTTCTCGTGGGCAGGCATACAACTGTAAACTAATTTACAGTAGAGAATAATTAATTCAATTTAATTCAATAGAACTTTATTTATCCCGAAGGAAATTCTTTTGCCAGAGAATGCTTCAAATCAGTAAAACAAAATACAGTAACAGTAACATTCACTAAAAATGAAATAAAAAACAAAACAAAACAAAAAAAAAAAACAGTAACAACCAGAACAACCAGTGGGTTCCCCAGGTCAGGGTCACACCCTGGGCCTAGTTTTTATAACAAAAGAATATTACAGTAAATATCAGTCAAAAAAATTCTAAATATACAAGATATGAAGTGAACCAGTACCCAATAAAGTATCATAGGAATAAGACACATACAAGAGTTATTAAATATGAACTAAATTGGTGGAAAATGCAGACTGCGCCTGATAACCAACATTATATTGTACATGATATGACAATGAGAAGTATTATTGCACATCAGCTTGTGAAAAAGATATTACACTACATTGACAAGTGATCATGAAATTGAAAAGTAATGTTGCACAGGATGTTGAGAAAACATTGTATAAGATATTGAAAAGCAGTGATGTACACCATGTAAACGTTGTAGTGCACGTAATGTAGGTGAATATTGTTATCAGTGTTCTTTGTTTCAGCTCTTCTTCCTACAGAAGGAGAGGAGTTAAACGGTTTGATGGCCACAGGTAGAAAAGATCTCCTGTGGTGTTCTTTTGTGCTCCCCAGTGGTCTCAGTCTACGGATGAAAGTGCTGTGATTCGACTCCAGAGTGGCACGCAGGGGATGAAAGGTGTTGTCCAGAGTCTGTCTGTCTGCCTACCGAGTCTGTTAGCATCAGTTGCCTTCAGCCTGCTGCCCCAGCACACTACAGCATAGAAGATGATGCTGGCTACCACCGAATGATAAAACATCTGTAACATGGCTCTGCAGATGTTGAAAGATCTGAGTCTCCTGAGAAAATACAGGTGGCTCTGACCTTTCTTATACACAGCATTAGTGTTTTCAGTCCAGTCTAGCTTAGTGTCACCCAGATACAGATAATCATCCACAATGTCCACCTCGGTCCCCTTGATGCTGACTGAGTTCAGACGAGTCCAGTGCCTCCTACAATCCACGACCAACTCCTTTGTCCTCGTGACAGTGAGTTGCATGTGGTTTCGTCCACCAAACTCTGTGTCTGTGGTGTAGAGTGTAAACATAAAGGTGTGACAGGACTGTCCCCTGAGGTGCCCCCATGCTGCTCACTGTTATGTCTGGATTATACAGTGTCCGACCTGTGAGGTAGTTGGTTATACAAGTGGAGCATCGACTTGCATGTCCAGTAGTTTATTGCTGAGCAGAGCAGGTCATATGGTGTCAAATGCACTGGATTGCACTTGTGACAGAGTAGTAATAGTGACTGAGTATTCTCCCACATTATTTTGCTATTTACAGTAACATACTGTATGTACCCTTTACAGTATCTTACTGTACATATTACAGTCAAAGAAAAGATAGATAGATCACAATGACAGACTCCATATGAGATATTTAAAATGGTTGAGGATTAAAATACACAAAAGTAGCCTTAGGGCTTATCTTCTATTGCAGTTCAACATGGCAGATTGAATAGAAAATGTATTTTAATTAATTACTAAATGTAATGTATTCATATTTTTCACTTTATTATCAGGTACACCTGTGATTTTCTAACTTTGTAGGTTGAGATTGTCCAAGAATTGTTGACTTACAAACATAGAATTCCTGGTTGTGTTGTCCATAGCTATGCTGAAGGCCAATCCTAAATGACTTATGCATTAGGATTTACATATTAAAATGCAACTTTTGTGAAACTTTAGATTCATGTGCATCAACAGACAGGAAGAAAATGTTACTTGTGCTCTCTTTCAAACACAAGCGTTATACACTTATCTTTTCACCTTTAGGTTCAAGCATTTTCAGATATGAAAGCCAAAGACATATGTATATATTATTTATTTATTTATTTATTTATTTATTGTTTAACTTAAATAATTGAATGACATTTATCATTTAGCTAAAAAACCTATCTAAGGAGCTAAAGAAGAAGAAAGAATACCAAAACAAGTAGTCAAATTGCACAGCTCTGCAGAGGAAACTAAGCTTTGAATATTTGGTTGAAAATATTAAAATAAGGTAAAACTCTTTTTTTTGCTTTTTTTTCATATCCTGGCCTTTTCTGTACAATGTTTTTACAGCAGCTCAAATTCATAATGAATGAAGAGGGAGGAGAGACAGGCATAATGTGGTAAAATGACGACATTTAGGAAAACAAAAGCTTAGAGAGTCACAGAGAACATTTACACCATCTAGTGACACAATGCGCTCACCACTGTGATACATTTGCAGTTTAATGCCCATCTCCACAGGCACACTGACCAAAGACTAATCACTAATGCAGTAAACGGCAGTCCAATGACACTTCACCATAACAACCACTGTCAAATCCAATGTTAGCAACTTAAACTAGACATGAGAGGCCTGTCAAGCTTTCAGAAAAGGGGAAATGTTGAGACTATGTGCATGAGGAACCTGAAAGTCAGACAGTTGATATCCTCAAAGTTTAGATAGGGATGTCATATTTTTTTTACTTTTCTGAAGCCAAAACCTCAAGTCAGTGTGGAAGACCCCACTCAGAGCTGAATCCTATGAAAATGAACAAAAACTCCTTTGTTTGCTCCAAGGTATAATGCTAACTAATGTAAGCTAGCTGAACACATTAGCAAACAAAGATGGTTGTGTATCATTTGAGGCTGTTCACACTTTAAACAAATGGAAAAATAGGATTATTTAGTTTTGCTAGTAATGGGCTAAAACAGATAATGAAAGCTGTTGGGAGCCATAACTAAGACATAACCAAACACCTAAAATACAACTATACATTCTTACTCTGCTGTGCAAGAACATTATTCTTCCTGTTAATATTTGTCCTGGCAAGATGTGGGGTGCGTGACAAATGCATCGTTACTGTGAGCTTTTTCCTTGATATTATGTTCTCTTCATTCACTATACTCAACTGAAAAATTATACTGTTAATGTATGCATATTGTAGCCTCTCTGTCTGCTTATCTGAGATATTTAAGGACTGTTATTCCAGAAATTTATCATTATTTCCTTTGGAATATCTCTTATCAATATCCTTGAACATGTCATATTGACTTGGCAGGTATGAAAGCTTGACAGGCTTAACAACAGGTAACGTGGGGGTGGGGCTTAGCGAAGGGTCAGTTGTGCTTGTTGGAAGTATAAAAGCCAGAGACAAAACAACTGTGCTTTGTTTTGACTGGAAAAAAGACATACCGTGTTATAACTACCAGCTTAGCTATAAACTGTGTTTGTTGTTAAAGTAAAAATAGATTGATTTGCAGTGTTGACTTTTAAAGAGACGTTGAAAGAAATGTTGATATGTGACAAGGTCAAAGTGAGAATGTGTTGTAGAGATGTTTGTCCTTACCAACATCTTGTGAGGACAGAAATGTCCTAGTATTTGTACAAACTCATTGGCAATATCTTTATTCTCATTCCACAGTTCTGTGCACCAAACTACGGGACAAATCACATCTTGTATTGATTGAATAAGGGACAGTGGCTTCAGTTTTTTTTTTTTTTGTTTTTAACATTGGCCGATCCCATACCATGCCTGGTTTAAAAGTCTTCTCAGTTTGTTTTGGTATTCCACCTTTGAGGAAGAGCAGTGCGCAGCTGTTTTGTTTCATTCAGGGAGAGTCCCACACAGGGTTCTATGCATGTCAGATGGTCTGAAGGGGATATCACCATACTGGCAGAGCAATAACATAATGCACAGCAGACTATAGAGCAGGTAGATTTATTTTTTTATTTGAAACATTTTGACTTTATTCTCATTAAATTATGATATGATATGATATGATATGATATGATATGATATGATATGATTTTTGTAATATTACAACTTTTTTCTCAAAATATTATAACTTTACTCTCAACTTGTTGGAGAACACAGATGTGTGTGATATGTTTTCAGAAATCTCTCTGAAACACAGCTATTGAAGTCCAGGAGTTTATAAATGAACGAAAGTAAAAATTTATCATTGATGTGAGTGGGTGCCATATGCACATTTGAAGAGATTATGTCCCCAAACGAAAGACACAAAGGAGGAGGGTAAAGTAAACTATGCACACATAGGTGTTGACACAGCAGGGATGACATTCAAAGAGAAGTTGATCTATACAGGAGAATAAATATTTGAAAGCAATCCAGAATGCCCGAGAGCCTTATTGCATTATAATCCATTATAACCTATTTCTATATTTTGTTAAATTGTTAACTATCACCTGAATTTTGTGTTTTTCTGTACATAAATAAGGACATTTCCACCCTAAACTGGCATTATAAGTAACCAGAATAAAGCAAATGATGTGTTTGGTGTTCAAAATTTCCTGGGGAAGGACCCCCAGAGCCCCACTTAATATGTGTCCTTACCAAAGTTGACATGAAATCTACACCCATGGCTGGAGATGTCAGCTGAGACTGTCTTCTGTTGAGCTGTTGCTGAGGGACACTACAGAAATAAGTTGTATAGTATTGGCTGTTTTACATTAGGTCTGCTGAGTTTTAGATAGATCAGAGGACATGGCCTCTTGTATCATATTTTAATTTGGACATTGTGGAATAACTCTCAATTTAGTTTTTCAATGACTGTAGTGTGTGTGTTCCTCTCTGTTCAGTACAGTTACACTGGGACAGGAGATACAATCCGTCATCTTTTACACCTGCCTCAGCTGTGTGATGGACACTGCTGGTTTTCATTTCAGCTGTATTTATTACTAGAAACCTCATCACACATACTTTCTGTGCTCCATAAAACATCCATCTGTGTATTAGTGCTGTCAATCCACTTAAACCCATCTGACCTAAAGGCTTCTCAAGTCCCCTATAAGTACAGGCTGAATCCAAATATCCACCCTCTGGACTTGCGGACTGAGCCCTGGGGGACTTAAGTTGTACATCCTGTGATGTGTTCACTGTCATCACGTAAAGTCTGCGAGGGTAGAGACTGCAAGCTGCTTGATAGACAGGCAAGACTGTTTCACTTGATGCTGTGGAAACATTCAAGCAACAGCTACAGTCATATACAAGGTGACCACCGCTGTCATATTCCTCATGCAAGTTGATGAATAGTGTCTGCTCATCTGTTCCTGCAGATAGTATACCCTTATATGTAGTATAGTATAGCGTTTTGTGACTGAACAAGATGATAGTCATATATATCTATAATATATAATAGGCTATACACATTCCAAAACATAAATGTCTGTAAATAAGCACAGGACTATGACTAAATAAATTGGGTATTACTTACATTAGAAGACCTTCTTTTGTTGTTTTTCAGCCTATGTTCTAGCACATAATTATAATTCAAGTAGCATTTTAAAAGGCCTAACTACCAATAATTGTTTTACACATTCATGAGTTTTGTTTTTTTAAGTTGGAAATAGAAAAACCTACAATGTTATGTCCATAATACAATGAATTGTGGGTAATTAAATCAGTGAAGTCTGGTGATGTCTGTACCCCAAGCAGACTCTCTGCAAAAAGTCTACTTAAGGACCCTTGTGATCTTGATGAATTGTTGATTTGAGCTACCCAGTTACCCTGCCAGGGCTTTCCAGGAACACGCCGGCAAAGTCTGCAAGTGCATTGAAGTCCGGACATTTGGATTCAGCCACAATGTAAATGAGATGCCAGAGTGCATAAAGAAGCGTCAAAATAGAGCATGGTTATAAAAAGAAAAATGCCAAGGCAGGATCCCCGGACCCGCCAACAGAAGGTAAGTCCCAAATGTTCTCAAATCCTAGAAATGCCCCTGCATACATTGTCTATTGTACCAGTGCACCCAAGATAAACTTTATTGTTGCCCTAAGTAGGTGCAGTTTCACAGCAGCCTTAAGACTTTTATGTTGGGAGGAAATGACAATTAATTATCTGTCCACTATATTGGACATCATGCAATGCTGGCTATATTTCAGCTACAATAAATGAACTCTAGTAAAAGTTTAGTCAGGAAGACAAAACTTTTCATGCTCAGGCTGTAAGTGTCTTGGTCACCCTGCCATTCACTCCTTGCATGCATGCTCACTCACTATCTCTAGGTGCCATTTTGTGGGTAGGTCAATTGAATCATCAGCTGATTCACAATCAGCCAATAGCACAGCGACACACCTTCCCTGTCAGCCTATCATCTTACTGCTCCTCATTTTAAATAGGGTTCTTTCTCTGCTGTAGTTCTGTCTTGCTGCCCTTGAGCGCACCCTCCACCTCCCCATCACCACCTAGTCATTATGGATTCATCAGCCTCATACGCCTCAGCAGCCTCAGAGTCAGCAGCCACCACCACCATCAGTGTCTGGACTCCATGAGGGGGAGTTATCTTGCTGCTGCTCAGATATCTCTCTATCACAAAATATCTCCCTCTGGTGTTTAAGCGCCAAAGACTTCTGTTAAATCTTAATCAGCACAAATCATCTGTTAATCTGTACACTCATATTCTGTGTGAAATATTATCTTTACTTAATTCTTCTGTCTTTCCTGATTGAAATACTATTACTGTGACTTTTTTCTTGAAAATACCAATTAAAGCTATAGTGTGTAACTTCTACAGGTCCGTAAATGTCCGTTTCACCCAAGCCACTACTAGAGGAGATGACACAATGCTGATCAGCCGATCGGCTCCTCTAACATAACTGTATTTTTCAATATATATCATTTTTAGTATGCGTGTAGACTGGCGATATTCCCGCGCTGGCGCACAGGAGATGGTTCCTCACAACAAGAAGGGAGGGGGAGGACGAGCGGAGAGTGTCACAGCAAGAGGTAGAGCGCAGGTAGAAAGTGAAAGCAACATGGCGGAGAAGCAGCCGAGACACGGTTCAGAAGTGGATCCTACCACAAAGGCAAGTGTTACTCTGTGTAAGGTGTGTGGCGACTGGCCAGTGTTACTCTGTGTACACCGTGTGTGGCGAGTATTACACTGTGTACATAGAAGTGCTGCCGGCTTATTAGTTGTAATAACGCATTATCCGCTGGGAGGCGACAGAAGTTACACACTATAGCTTTAAAATGTAACTGAAATGTTTTGTAACAAAAACAAAATTTAATTTTTTTTTTATATTTTTGTAGAAAATGTCCATTGAAAAAAAAATACAGTTCAAAAAAGGTATGATGGGGTTATGTTGGAATATGTTAATATAATCAGGCAATAAAATTTTCAGAAATGTAAAATATTTTTGTTAAAAAAAAAAAAAACACAAGAATGAGAAGTAAATCAGGCATATCATTCATCAGGTTATTTAATGACAAGGTTTTGTTTATTTTGTTGATAAAAGCAGTGAGCTAGCTGCAAAGAGCAATTTTCTCATTGGTTTACTTTGTTTCCTGTTTTAACCCAGCACCATGAGGTAAATCGGTGCAAGATATATCTCACGGTGTCGTACATTCATGGTGTGTGTTTGTAGTTCAGTCTGTGGCTCAAGGCCAGTTGCAGCACTTGCAGGAGTCCCAGTAGATAAGGCCGGGCTGGCAGCGGTGCAGGTAAGTGTTTCCATGGAAGCATTGGAAGTAGGTGGTCTGATCAGCTGGATTCACATACAGCCCATCGGGGCGGCCACGGCAGAAGTCTGCAATGGGGTCTCTGGTGGTGGTGGGGGCTGGGGTAGTGGTGGGCTTCGGGGGGAAGCCTGCAGGATCAGACATAGAGAAAGAAATATGAATGAACAGAGGTTAAATAGACATTTTCTGTCAAATGACTATAAATTGCACCACGACACAAACACAAACCTAACCTTTGTGTTAAAAATGTATCAAATTCACAAAGACAAGTTTAATTTTTCTCAGATTTCTGGGAACTCTATTGATTGAGCATCAGCATCACATCATCTGGGCAGAGATAGTTTGGCTGAGCTACAGTATTTACCCATTGACATCCTGAGGTGGTTGATGAGAGGATAATGTTCAGCTGAGCAGAAGTTTCCACCAAAGTCATCCATGTCCAGAGTCCACACATGAGCACCTCCCAGGTTGTTGGCAGTCATCCACTCGACCTACAGGATGACCACATCAGTCACAAAGATGATTAAACTGCAGGAGTTACAGCAGCTCTATCAGACAGACCTAGAGTGGAGAAGTAGAAGACCTTCTTTTCTTTGAGGGTCTGTTATAAATTCTTACAAACACTTCAGATCATAATGGCAAAGACTTTACAAAAACACCACATCACAGATAATATGAGCTGGAATTTGCCTAATGACATTATTATAACTGCAGGTAATAATGGAACTCTTGGTTACCTTAGAAGAATAGCTGCGCTGGTCATCATAGCCAACCCAGGAACTTCCGTAGGTTGCGTATGGAACCTTCTGTTCAGGGATCCACTGAGTGTTAGCACTGGGGAGGAAGTCACAGATCTGGTAACACAAACACAAACAGAGTTAGATCAGACAACACGGGGCTTAGGATGTTGAAAGTTAAGTTTACTATCTGGTGTAAATACTTCAAGGAGAAATCCGTCCTTATTACTTTTATAATTTTGGATCTGTTTAGTTCAGAGGTGTATTCTCTTCTTGATTGAATGTAGACTAACGCAAGCTGATGTCGAGTCATGTTGTTACAGTGGAGTTAGGTATATTAAAAAAAAGGGCATCAGTTCTTCATAATTTTAGGGGCAAAGAGGCAGAGATGAAGTAACCACATTACCTCTTGTGTTCTGAATTTAGACTTCTTTGATTACACATATGTGGCAATGAGGCTTACTGGAAGTGGCCCAGCAGTGGATGAGATTTTGTCTTTTTAACACCATAGACTGTATAAAAGAAGCAAATGTAGCCAGTTTAAAGTCACCCAATGGCTTGTGAACAACCCTTTTGAAGCCTTGAGTTTGGCATTTTGGCTGTCACCATCTTCATTTTTTGCAGCTAGAAGTGACCATATTTGGATGAGAGGGTGGAGCTTTGGAGAAGCGAGGGGTGGATCTGACTGACAACTCAAAGACACCAGCGTGGTAGCAAACTGACAATCTTAAGGTATCCGCTCCTTAAAGCATAACCTGCTTCATGATAAATTTCACCCTACATGGGGCCATAATTTACAAATGAACATCATGCTGCACTGAAGGACATTTCCACATTGGCTTCATTTTTTGACCTGGGGATAACCCCTTGATGCAGTGGCCATTATTGGGAAATATTTACCTTCGACACAAAGTCCACTGAACATTATAATAGTGTGCAGTACCTCATAGAAGGCCCAGAAGCCAGCAGTACGAGTGTAAGGTCCGGCATCTGCGGGGCCATTAGCTGGTGCTCCTAGGCCGGAAGCAGAACTAGTAAGGCGGTAGGTTCGTCCGTAGGTTGGGAAACCCAGCAGCAGCTTCTCAGCTGGTGCTTCCAGAGCCAGCCAATCGGATATAGAAGAGTTCTAACAAAAGAAAAAAATAACAGAGGTAAATACTACAGCATCAAACTCAATATGTTTGATATTAACACTGAATCAGATGTCACACTGTAATTTGAAAGGTTTGCCAGTAATGCCCATCCAAACTGTGGATAAACAGATAACTCTGCAGCTTTCAACTTATTCTTTAGGTTTATTGGTCTAGCAGCTGAAAAGGCAGACACTTTCCTCAGGAGTTGGTGGAGACCAAACCAGAGTAAAGATGGGAGTGATTATTGGACTTACATTCACACGCGGCAAAGAAACATGACTCTAAATGAATCCCCATGTCACGCAGGGTCTTTGGATACTTGATATCTATATTCAATACTATATCAAGGCTCATGGTCACATGTTGTTGTGAGTCCCTCTGCCCCCCCAGTGGTAAAAGAATCTGTTAATACAAGTTTAAATGGAAAAGGCTTTCTTAAAACCATTTAGCATATCAACTCTGACTGTTCTCATCAGTGAGAAAAAGTCTAACTTAAATACAGATTAATGTCAAAGATTGTGTGTAGTTTGTAGATGTTGGACTTTGTGTGCATCTTACGATATTATGATGAGCATGTGTGCCGGAGTCCATAGAGCTGCTGTACAGTGGGCTGTTGTGTCCAGTAATTGGCTCCCAGTGTCCATGGAAGTCATAGGTCATGACATTGATGAAGTCAAGGTGGCTGTTGATTTGAAAGGTTTTCTTTTTAGATCAGCCATAGAACTTTAATCATTGTTTGAAGAACAAAGTATAAAGTGCATATTAGCTTTAACAGTGAAGTTGAAATTCCTTCTGACGCTGGATAATAAGAGCTGGAGTAATGTAACAGAACTTCTGCTATGTAAGGGCACAAAGCAGAGTAGCAAGTAGGCGCTATTTTTTTCCCCCCAACATTACTATTTGGCATTGCTAGACTCATAGAGCCTAGCAATGCCAAATAGTGCAGTAGGCAGCGTAATTAAAGGGGTGGGTGCTATCAATTGTTTTGAAATATTGATGGACAAGTTTTTTTAGTTCTTTCATTCCTATCTTGTATAAATGCTTTTGTAATGTGTTTCATGATGACCCTAATGAAGGCTGAAACGCATTGGTCTTGCAATCAAGTTGTTCTAAATACTACAAGTGTTGCTGGAGTTTTGGCGCGTTTGGTTCACTTTTTTTATTGCCCTACTATATATACACACCTACTGTATGTGTATTAAGTGCACATAGAGAAATGTCTTGATAAAATAATCAAAAGGCATTGCAGAGATGAATTTTATGTGTGGGAATTTGCCTTTGTTTTTACACTTAGGAGCTTAGCTCAACTTAAATATTTTTATTCAACACTCCTTTTTGCACAGGCAGTGTATGATATTCCCGCAGTCTTGGTCTTAACTGGCGCCAAAGATTTTAAGTCTTTGGCACTTAAAATCCCAAGTCCACTCTGTCTAAGACCTAGATAATATCAAATAAAAATGCGGTTAATTCTGAGACGAGACCAAGACTTTCATAAAATGGCCTTGAGACCAAGACAGATCTGCAGTACCATCACTTCTCTGAGCATAAACATGGGCTAGAGTCCAGTGAAATGAAACTTACAGGGCAATCTTTTTAACCTCGTAGGCTCTGTCTATTGTCTGACGGAAACCAGCAACGTTGGCTGACAGCAGCAGTCGAGTCCTCCTGTTGTCCTTGGCATCATCGTCAAAGGCCTTGGCCAGCTCCTGTATGCATAATGACAAGCAGATCAGCTGGTGATAGAGCCAGCCAGTACACACTGTATGGGCAGTAACGTTATATTTCAGCATGTTTTTTTTTTTCAGTTATTACAATAAATAAATAAACACAAAACAAATGAAAAGAGCAAACAAGCGGACATAGATATAGATATAAATAGATATATTCAAATGAAGGTGCTCGCCTGACACATAGGCCAAAAAAGTTTCTCTCTCTCTTTTTTTTTTTTTTCATTTTTTTTTTTTTTTTGAGGCAATACTGCGAGCGGCCTATGGGAAAAATTGGAAGCAAGGCTGAGTGGCATTCCTTGGGGATTGGTAAGTGCACAGTGTAGTGTTTAATATTTCCTGTCATTATCATCTCACGTTGTTGGTTTGCTTTTGTAAACATCACAGGCACCTGCACAAACAGAATGCAGTTCTCAGTAACCATATTCGTGGTATTTCATATATACAGGGAATATGCACCATTTTAGTATGATTGCTTCATTTCCTCACCAACAAAATCTTATGCCTTTAGAATAATGTTATAAGTGCAAAAGTCTGACACTATTACACTAATGGCTTTTAGGCAGGTTAAAATGCACCACACCTATTGAATGGCAGATGGGGGATAAAACACTAGGATAAGGACCGTACGAACCATGACCAGCAGAGTGAATCTCTCCTTGTCCTGTGGTGGGCTGCCATTGTGTCCAGGATATTCCCAGGCCAAGTTCAGCCCATCAAAGTTATGGGTGCGTAGGTAGCTGATGGCTGACGTAATGAAGGCAGTACGACTCTCAGGCCTGGCAACCATGGAGATGAATCTGGTGGGATGTATAAAGAAAAATACTGCTACCTCTATTCTGTTGATACAGCGACAGGAGAGGTTGTCTGACTTCTAAATTGAAAGTGTGTCAGTGGCATTGAGAAGGTTATTAATTTTTGAACTTACGGGCTCACTCCATTGACTGTGCCTCCGACAGACAGCAGAGTCTTCAGTGCAGGATTACTAATAGCAGAGAGAGAGACAATCAAAATGTTAAATATAATCACGTCCGTCCACTGAATAGAGTTCACTCTGCTTAAAAAAAAATCTACAACCAAAGCAAAAGTGGACTTAGTAGAGAGCAGATCTCTACCAGGTGGCCCCCTGGGATGATCACGTGATCAAGTGTCCCAGAAGCTCACAAAAATACACACCTTGTCTATTTTTGAGGAAGGCAAGGTGCATTGTACAGAACAGAAGTTTTCCTGCTAACAGTCACTGTATGTGAAATATAGGCACAATTGATGGATTCAGTAGGATGAATGTATTTTAACTAAGTCACAACCATAATCTTTGATCTGTGTCATTTACGTAACAAATATTTATATTTGATAACTGGACATTTACTAGTATTAACTTTGTCTGTAGGCTACAGCACAACAAAGTAGGAAATACCAATAAATACAATTAAAGGAGACCAAGAAGAAGAAACCATTTAACTACATAGCCAGCATACTTCCTTATAGTAGAAGCAAAATTATTAAAGGTAGTGGTATGATGGCATGTGGGGGATGGAACATACTGAATTGCAGCCATGGCAGCCAAAACATGGCACAGCTGCACCTGGTGGAATTGGCCCTCTTGTCTTCCTTACAATCAAGATGGCAGCAAAGATGACAAAAAGTGGGATTTATTCATCTTGTATCGTGTCTAACTTTGGTGGATCCTAACATATTGGTTATAGAATTAATCTGCAGATTCTCCTTTCTGTGGATGTAAGATTTTTTTCAGCCATGACAAAGGCCAAAATGTGGCCTGCAACAGATGGTAAGGCTTGTGGTTACTAGCCAAGCTGTTCTCCAGAAAACTTGCAGCCACTAAAAGCTGGTTGAGAGGAGTGAGGAGTCAGTAGTCATTAATACACTGTGAATCACTGCAACCATAAGAGGTGCTTTAGTATACAGTCATACATGTTCATACATACAAAATATTAGGCTGCCTGGTCCAGTAGTTTGTGGGATTAGATTTGGATAGACAGATACAGACTGATACACGCGAACACACACCCAACCCACCTTTTTTTGTGTATTGTTATTGTGTAGTGTGAATTGTTCTTTTTTTCTTGTGAGTGTGCAAATAGTTTTGCTAGTTATACACTCTTCACCAAGTGGCTCACGTAGTCACCTTGTCTCTATGATTTCTTTCTTGTTGTATATTAACCTTGTGAAGCACTGTGTAACCTATGTCCACGAAAAGTGCTTTATAAATAAATTTTACTTACACACACACACGATCAAACCCATGATCAGTAACAATGTAATGTTAAAGTAAGGCTAAGATTTGTTATGAAAATGCATTTATAAGGTTGGAAATGTATAATTATTTTTATATAATTAACTAAAAATAATTTAAAATATAACATGAATGTGCAGTATGTCATATTTAACTTGACTCAGCACCTTTTCCTATTAGTGTGTACATTTAAGAGTTGGGAATTAAAAACAGGATTCCAGGCTGAAAGGGGATCTGGTCTAAAAAAAATTCCAAAATCCATTCCACCCAGACAAAAATACAGCTCTGGGTTTGGCACGAAAATAGATACTATAGATTTATTAACTCACGCATTCTTGAGGTTGCTGAGCCTGACAAACTGCTGCTCGTCATTCCATTCGATGGGGCTGATCTGGTTGAAGCTGTTGATGGTGGCCAGAGCGTAGATGACGTGTGTGCACAGGAAGGGGTCGATGTTGTCTGCGGTGAATTTGGCAGTGCCTGGCCTGTACTGGGCCCAATTGGTCATGTGGCACACCAGTTTACTGGATGAGGCTGAGAGGTGACAGTCAGATAGAAGCAATGAGAGTTAAAGTGCACCGGTGTTTGCTCTGAAACATATATCATATCACTGTGAGGACGAGTCAATGACTGTATGAAACTAATGCTTACCAATGTGCAAAATGAGCACAACGCCCAGAGCTGCAAAGATACCAGAGAAAACAGGAAGAGAGAAGATGTGAGACATTGCCATTTTAGACATGTGATGTATACATAATACATATGTGTCCAAGGAAGGAAAAACATTGAATGAAGAAGGAGTTGGTGTGCAAAACAACAAACTATAATAATATAAAGTTGCTGCAAGAAAAAATAAATATATAATTGTATAATTGTAATTCTAAACTTTATCTTTTTGTTCAATTTATTTGTTACAAATGGACAACCTAATTATGTTAGTTTACCCATTTCAGCAATTTGGTCCTTAGCATCATATGTGTATTAGATTTGAATGTAGAATATTGCTTAATTTCAGAGGTGGGAGTAAGTCACACGTGCAAGTCACAAGCAAGTCTCAAGTTACTGTGGTGAAAATCAAGCAAGTCAAGTTAAGTCATTGCTCAGTAGAAGCAAGTCATATTGAGTCTTATGAATTTCTAATGATCTGGTTGCACGTTAGCTAGAGAGCCAGTAAAACATTTCTTTTTTGTGGGTTATGTAGTGACAAAGTTGGGTGTTGTAGTGGTCGTGTCTAATTTTTGCACTTCACACCTTGCAAACTGCTGCTCTCTTTTTACTACCATTCTCAACAACACAATCCAACACAATCCTCTGCTGGTCTGCTGCATCCTAGTAGGTTGCCAGGTTTGCACGCATTGCACTAGAAGTCTGCGCAGATACGATGTTTAAAATAACAATTTGGCCAATAGCCAAAGGCGTTGTTCTTTTTGTTGTCGGTGTTGTTTTTATCAAATAATGTGCCTCCTCTCCCAAATATTAATGATTAAAGGTAAATTAAAAATCACTGGTACATCATTGCCTGCTTCTTAGTAAGATTAATGTCTTTCTTTACAAAGGTAAGCATATCTGCAGTCTATTTTTCTTCTACTTGTCTACTTGTCTTGTATGTGTACATACCTGGTATTACTGAACTTAAAAAACTGAAATGAGAGAATAGTATTTACCTGTGAGGAGTCTCGTCATTGTGCTCTCTGAAGATCCAACCAATTTCTGCTGCAGCAGGGAACCCCTTGATGATCATAGAACAATCACATGAGATGATAAAAAACAAAATTAGATATCAGGCAACTACTGCTGAAGCAATTTACATGTTAACCACTCATGGCAACTTTGCTCGTTTTTTTGATATTTTGATGAACATTTGGCACTATTCCTTAACATTTTATGCTAAACAATATAATCAATAATCAATATTATCAATAACATAATCCTTAAATAATGAATGAAATAATAAGATTTATAATGAAAATAATATATGTAGTAATCAAACAGGTAGCTACTTATAATTGCAGTACAATGTGACCCTTCTTCCCCCTTTTTAAATTGAATATTTCATGTTTGCAACTTGCAGCTAAATGCTAGTGGTACACGACACAAATCCAGACATGGCAATGATCTTGTTACCTTTCTTCAAGAGAAACAGACGCAGAATCTTGAGCTCAGTGGAGTTGGGTCAGATTTATATTTTACTCATTAATGACTAATAGCTGGTAGCAAAGTGCAGCTGATAAGGGCTCAGGGTGGTGGAGTCTGGCTGATGTGCATAATTACCCCACTTCCAGGTAAGACTGGGTGAAGTCATGTAAGACTTGCTGGGAAAGGAGATATCAGTTTAATTTCTACATTACAGCGACTGCAGTGATAAGTGTAATCAGTGTGCATTTGCAATCATTAGTAACTGGACACAATGATTGGTAATAATAATAATAATAATAATAATAATAATAATAAAGGTGGTAAATAAGTGATGAATATAGACATCCTTATTATACCTGGTACCTGAAATGGAGCTCACAGCTTCCTGCTGGGAATCAGGTTTTGTACCCTGCTTTCTTACACATGATTAGATGAGTTGATTGACATCAATGTCATCTTTGTGCATACGGTGCATGTGCATGTGGAAACTACTAGCTCTGTCAAAAATGAAACAAACAGACAAAAAAAAAAAAAAAAAAATCTCTCTACTCTGTTACATATTTCATAATGTATGGGGAATGATTCCCATGCCATTAGGGTACATGGGTACTTAGAGTTACCTATAAACCACCTGTACCAGCCTGGAATCAAGAGCTGCAGTTACACATGTTTCTGCAACTTAAGTCACTTTCATGCTGTCAAATGAAAAAAAAATTAACCTCAATGAATTTTAATCATCAAATTTTGTATTACATCTAAACAGATACACAAAATTGCATATAGTTTTGTAAAGATTTTAATCTGGAACATGTTTATTTTTTTATGTTTTTCATCACATCTTACAAAATATCCTTATTGTGCAACACATTCTCACTCCGACCTTGTCACATATGGATGTTTGGTTATGGACTTTCAACATTGAGATACGACATGCAAGGTACCCTGGGTGCATTGGTTGTTTATATTCTGGGATGCCGTGTCAACTTCTGCCTGTTACATGCATTGTCTGTTTTCGAAAATACACTTCTGTTTTCACAGGAAATGTACAGTTTGCATACAGTCTCCTTCAAAATAAACCCATTAGGTCAACACCAAAAACTGACGTCTCTTTTACTTCAACAACAAATGTGGGTATGTTTAGCCAACACACACACGGTTGAATTTGGGAAAAACAAAACAAGGTTTGGCTTTACAATCTCATGGGAAGTAAACTCTGGCCACCTCCCGTCCCACCCACCCTACATGGACACCTTAACTTTTGTTCTTGTCACGCTGCGTTTCCCCTTGATGCTGCTCAGTGCCCTTGAACTATACCGGCAACTGGCCACATATCATGCTGGTATGGAGCAACAGCTTTTTTCGTGGGTGTCTTTCACTGCACAAGCAGTGGCTTTCAACAACTTTGGAGCGAGACTGGGTTGTACTGCGATATCAAAATAACATTAATTTTATATACTTCCCTTAAATATGTTTTAGAAAAATTTACGACAGTTGAATTAATTTTCATCGAGCTTTCTAAACTATTGTAAATATTGATGCAAAAAGATAAAATAAATTATGGAATTTCACAGTTTTCTCTATGCAATTGGAAATTTTGACAGTAACCTTACATGTCAATTGTCATATTTTTAAAAGAATAAAATATATTGCTCTTATGACAGATATTCCCATTGTAATGTGAAAATCATCTCTTCTTAAGTGTTAATTTTGTTTTTTGTAAATAAGAATCATAATAATCAAAATAAAGCATTGCCACAGTAATGACATCTTGTCATGGTAAGGACACACTGTTAATGGTTATAATGTAACCTTAACAATAATCTGCAGTACATCATAACAATGATAGGCAAAAACAGAAGGTTTTACATGTATCAAAGACCAGGTCAAACTGATTTACATGTTTCAAAAATATTATGGTATCTTAAGTGGATGTGGCACAAACATTAATGCTAATACACTAACACAATCACTAACTGCATCTCGCCACAACATTACATTTGTATAACAAGTCTAACTATTTCTCATTTTAGCCTGAGGAGTAAACTCATTCCAACTTTGAGGCCTCTGCTACATTTTGGTACACCTTTGAAAGGATCTTCTCCTTGGGGTTGGTCAGTGACCTGCTACTCTTAACTCAGCTGTAACAACATAATGGGACAGTAAAACCCTTGGGGTTAAAAAAACTTGGGGTTGTAATTGTGACTCTGGTAGAGGTTTTTGGTTTGCGGTGAGTCAGAGTGCATCCTCAAGTGCACACAAGAAGTGGAATTACAAAAGCAGCTTGAAACCTTGTTGCCTAGAAACATAAGGTAAGGTAAGCTAATAAAGTGGCTACTGAGTATAACTCACCTTTAATTTGTCTTTACCGCAATACCTACAGTACAGCTGCTGCGGTAAGGACATGTCAAGGAAATGACATTTTTGCTGTTAGCTTTGAGTGTTAGCATCTTTTTATTCACAAATTTAACAGTAATATTAACTTATTCTTTGTATACAGGTCAAAATAAATTATTACTAAGTGTAACGGTAAGGATGCACAATAAATACTTTAGAAGAAAAGATGATCTTTACCTTGTTTTTCTTGAATGGGGGTCACCAAGTGTGAGTGGTCCACTCTATTGTGCATGTGCTCACTTGCTAGCATTTGTTTCCATGAAAACCAGAGCTGGTTGGCTCTGAATTTTTTTTTTACTATATTTATTCAGCATCGCAGTAAGAACTTAGATGTGTGGGACAAATGCATTTAGACCAAAAAAATGATAGATATGAACATTTAACAAAAAAAAACATTTTTTAATATGGTGTTAAGTAATATTTATTTGAAACAATTTCATTTAAAATAATGTCATATTGTAATTGAATTAGTAAATTTGACGTATCTCAACAGTGAGACCAAGGTTGTGGGAATCACAATATTTAGTAATTTTTTTTGTATCAAGGTGTGTAATACCATTGTGTATATATTTTTCAACTATCACATGACACATTTTAATATAAATCCAAAATTTCAGTGCTGGGACTTAAAAATGCCGGCAGTTGCAGAAACACCCTTACAGAGACAAATGTCTTCAACTTGACTGAAATGTAAAGTGTAACCCAGGTTATTTTCTTACAGATGTCCTCTAAACTCTTCACATGCAGACTGTCTTTTGGTAGTTTCTATAATTTACTGATGTGCCCTGATTATATAATTTCAGGCTGTTCTCATGCACTGTTGTACATTTACCTACAAAAAGTAATGCACCAAAATTCATACATATCCCACTTAGTCATGAGCCAGTAATTCATGTATAACCTACATATCTGGGAAGGCTGCGATCTCATGACCAAAGCGCTGACAGGGGTAAAATGAAAAAGGCCAGGTTGGGGTCATGGATGGGTCACAGAACACAGCACTTTCCCAAAGGGACTAGTCATCACATTTTTCTTTTCCTAAATTAAAGAAAGTAACTTTACTTGCCTAAACCCAATGTTCATAACTTTATGATAAGTACTTTAAGTCATTCATGGGGAACTAATTTGTAGAATTTCATATGAACCGCTGTATGAGGATACACTGCTCATTTACAGGCTACGGGCATGGTCATATATGAGTAAATGCAGGTGAGTGACAGTCATCGGCTGAGACGATATTTCTGCTGGATATGGGCTGTGCCAGGTGTGACGCATACGAAAAGCTATCTTGCTAGCTGATGTAAGCTAGCTTGCAAATAAATACCACAAAATATGATGTTATCGGTTTATTTTCCATTTTCCTATGTTTCATGCCTGTCTCCTGACTTAATGCCAGCCAGGCAACATCTCTCATATGGGGCAGTTTGTATTTTCATGTCCAAGATCATACAATATCAGCAGGTTACACAAAAAAATCAGTCAGTACGTTTACATGACATTAGAGAAAATTGATTTATTGTGTTAGTCCGACTAAAACCCAACTTCTATAATGCATGTAAACATGTCAGACTGACACAGCACTAAATGGAATTTGTCAAAGTTGGACTAACACACCCAGATAATGAGACTGGGAGTCGAATTACTCCTGCATATATACAATCAATTGGACCCAAACCAGCCTATGTGCTCTACCCATGCTCCACAGTTTTCAGAAGCCTGCGACAATATGGTGAAGTCTACATCCAGAGCTGTGCATTTTTGGATGGATGAAATGTACAGAGCTGTTAAGTCATCCACCATGGTACCAATTTGCCACTGGCTAACCATAGTTAACCTGTTTGTCAGTTGTTTGATCTGTGATGTAATAAGTCAAATGGAAAAAGGTCCAGTACTAACAAGCTGAAAGGGGGCATATCACCACCTATCGTAGTGGAGTCGGACATACTTTGGTTAATAAATCAATTGACCTCCCTTGTATACTGTGACAAGGACAGTAGCCCAATTAGGTAGCCTAGTCGAACTATTACGTAACTTGACTTAACTGTGCTAGTAAAGGACTTTGTGTCTCCTCCACACTTCTTTGCTATAGGTTGAGGCTGTGACTTTACCAGTCAAAGTTTATTGAAGTTGAACTCCACCCAATGCGAAGATGCAAATTTGCTTTGTCACCAGAAATCTAATTGATTAGACTGTCGGGCCAGTCTCTTTCGGTTGAAGCAGTTACATAGGACATTTTTATTCTGATTATTTGTGTAATAAGGGTCCATGTAAATGCAAATATAGTTTATAGTCTCTTCACTCAAAGAACCAAGGTTACTATGTGACCAGACAATCTCTTATGATACTCTCAAAGCAGAATGACAGTGTAAGAATATATGATTCATGTGTAAAGTTAATCAATAAATAGCACTGTGAATGTAGTAAATACACGTTACTCAAATACAATCCCAGGTGTTTATTTTAAATCATATTTACAGGTAGCACCCCTCCCACCCCTCCCTCACATTTCCATTCAATCACAATTTTGAAAAGGCCCTAAGGCAACATTATCCAGGGCAATCACCCAAGCCATATGAAACACAGACTCACTGTTACCACCTTGAGTGAGTGGTGAGACCAGTCAGTCCTCCAGAACATTCAGTGACTGGGCACCCAGACATGGTGAAATGACTTTATGGCTCTTCAATGAATACTAAAGGCATTGAGAAAAGACTTTGTACAGAGTAAAAACACAAAAGCAGGACATCATTCAACAGTTCTGGGAGCTTTTCCAACTTTTGGACTACAGCAGAGATGAAACGGCTGTGAGGCTCGTCAGTTCTGAGTAATAAACAGTGATGGTGATTTAAATCCAGGTTAAGACCAATTTTGTTTTTGAAGACTGACACCAAAAATTCAGCATTGTAACTTATAGCAAAGCCAGAAACTGTATTTAGACCAGAGCTGTGAAATCATTGTAGGAGGTGGACCATGCTGGACAAGAGCTGAGAAGTGTCAGCCCGTTATCAATATTGGTCTAACCTAAATTGAAACCATTACTTTTTACTAACCAAAGATCATGTAATCATGAATAATAATGACAGGTATAGGGTGTAAATGTTTTGACATTTGTGATATTCTGCTTTCCAGTGCTCAAAGAAAATGATACTTCCTAGTTTGCCTAATACAACTAAATTAATGTAAATTCAATGATACGAAAAGAGCAAAAAATATGAAATATGTGATTAAAAGTTGCATTTTCCTTAAAAAATAAAGCACATCAATCAGGTTGACTAATAAAATAAATAAGAATAAAATGTAATACTGAGGTACACATAAAAGTTCTGGTTGTCCAGACCATTAACTTAAGCTTGTGAGTTCATCTGGATCTCCTATCAAAAGGTCATGGGAAACTGATAACCTTCAAATTTAACTCACAAGTTTGTTCACATTTGGCATTTGAAAAACATTTATTAAGTCCATGCAGACCAGAAAACAAACTGGTGTATCTGTACCCTAAAGGGGCTCTATGCAGAATCCAGAGCATATGAGTTGTCTGAACACAGTTCTCAACATGGATGTGGCTGAGCCAGCAGCTAGCAGCTAACGGTGCTAACTTCATAAACAAAGTAAACAGTGCTGACAGAGCTATTGGTATTAACCAGGGGGAAACCTGAGGGTGGGCACTACGCTTTCACAAAGACAGCGGTAGCTGGCACATGAACACACTGCACTGATGTATTAAGAGCACTGGATACAGCACTGAAGGCGGGGCCCTGTTCATTCCTATAAAAGTTGGTGATCAGTGGCACATAAAGCCAAAACAGCTCAATTTTCAGGGTACAAAATTTCCATCATTCTTAATCATTGAGCCCATTGTGCAAGCGCTTCAGAGACTTATGCTAGCCAAGCAGCCCATTTTTGGTTTAGTCCTCTCCTAATCTGAATGAGGAGTTATCAGACAGAATGGATGAAATCCCAAAAGCAAAATAAGTTGTTTCGTGGGGGTTGTGATGCTCAAAAAAATGTATCCACAAGTGGTGTAGCGGAGGGTGTGCGTGGGTATACCTGCCTCTTTTTTTAAAGCTGTTTATAGTACACCTACCAGCCAGAAAACCACTGGATTATATTGGAGAATATACCCACTTCCTCTTAGGTAATCTAACATCTACCTAGTAGCACACCCACTCTATCAATTACCACTACACCACTACGCTGGTATCCATTTAAAGACGTCTCTTTCCTAATGTAAGTCAATAGGAAAAAGTCTTTTTGGGTCCAGTGGCATCACATGATGAACCTGGAAGTTGTAATTCCATGTTTGGCCACTTTGTAAAATTGGCTTCAAAGCCCAGCACTGTTCTTGGGGTCTTGGCACAGTGTAAAGCAATTGTGATGAGCTAGCCAGTGGGATACATATGTATTAATATGCATGTGCAGCCTGACCGGCTTACCCAAACAAACCATAGAGAAGCTCAGATTACAACACACACAGAGGGAGTGGGACTTCATTCTCTGCTCAGGACCCAATTACCCCCTTGTATCTTTACATAGCAAATAATAGTTTGCTGCTTTATTAATGCTCTGAATGTCACATACAGAACCTTTAAGGGTAAATCCTTTTACCCTTGTTTTTCTGTGATTCACCAGCTCCTAACACCTTGGCTTTTGACTATTATATGAAGAATTTGATCTGAAACTGGCTATTTCTAGAGCTTTCAACATCATGGTTTTCTTCAGGGGTGGAGTTTAAGAAAAACTATGAGAAATGTATGAAAGCTAGCAGGTGGATCTTAAGTTGATTTTGTAAAATGACTGTTTCCAGGATCAAGAATTAACTTTCATGC
This sequence comes from Epinephelus lanceolatus, assembly GCF_041903045.1. Lineage (NCBI taxonomy): Eukaryota > Metazoa > Chordata > Actinopteri > Perciformes > Serranidae > Epinephelus > Epinephelus lanceolatus. The sequence goes on from NC_135734.1 coordinate 6,757,565, forward strand.
TGTACTTTGTTAACATTCGAGACAGACTGAGGTAATGGAAACACAAGTTATTGTACAACATAAAGTAAAAACTCCTTTAAAGTAGACTGGGCTGTTTTTTGTTGGCAGGTACAGAAAACCCAAACCCTGTATTCCAGTTGTTAGTGACTCTACGAGGACTATCTAAATCCAAAGCATGTTACCCTCTGAAGTTTTGAGCATTAAATTGCTGACAACAAACAGTTCAAACATTTCTGAGCAAATCAACAAAAAATAAGGCAGCAACAAAAGAGAAATTGTAAGCACTTGATGTTGATTTTTGACATGCTGACCAGACCTGACCTGGACAGGATAAAGAGTACTGCAAGACTGAGTGACAGACAGAACGCTGGAGGTCACATCCTTGCTGTGAATTGCAGTGAACTAGGCATGTTACATCAGAGCTGATAGACGCTGACAGGATTACAATGACAACGATATATGATACTGTTAACTGTACTCTCTGATAACTTTGGTGACCAACGCTTTCATCTGTAGCAGTGACTCATCCTTGCTGCCCCGGGCATTTTTATATCAACCCACCAGCAGAAAAACAGCTGAGATAAACCCAATAAACACTAAACAGAAGCATTTTTACATTGTTGTTGGAAATATTCAAACAATGCAGGCACAACAAATGTAAACAAATAATTAAATACATCCTCCATCCATCCAACTTATACCTCCCCCCAAATATGAGACCTACAAAATAGAAAATGTAAACATTCATTTGGACCAGTGACATATTTCTGCAGCTTGCTATAATTACAGCCAAGACAAAAACACAAACAAGCATACAGACATGAGCAGGAGCTGAAAATCAACAATAAAAAGTTCTTCAGTGCTTCAATGAGTGACTCTTTGTCTGTGTTCACTCTGAGAGCGACAAGACCAGCAAGTCAAGTTCAGTTGGGTAGATGTATGTTTGTAGATAAATCTGAACGTTGTGTCAGTGATATTTGGGTTACTGAGATGATTAACAAAGAAAATGAATTATTAGATGAAACTTTACAACTGTTTTGGATTTGAATCCATGTCATATGATCTCAAACACAAACAGAAATCTATGAAGTTGGGAAACTTTGTCTGTATACATTTTGTTATGACCCTTGGCGGCCTTTTCTGTAGGGAGAGGTCAAAATGACACAGAATTCTCTTTGATGATGTCTTTTCAGTCTGCAATAAACACCAGCTGCATCACATCACATCATTTGAAGTCAACTACTGCCTACTGCCCACAATGGACATGTTGTAAATACAGAGGTAAGGGACAAGGTGCAGTTTACAGAAACTACCAATGCAGGGAGCAAAACTGATGCTGCTTTTCAGGACAGTTTTGGGAAACAGAGCAATGTTCTACCCTGACATGATGGTATGTGTCCACCTGAAACAACGTGCACCAAGGCAACACTGATGCCCATGTCCACTGAAGCATTTCTTCAGCATATCTTTTAAATTCTTTGCAATAGGAGCGTCGCAGATTTACGCTGCACTACAGACACTGCAATACAAATGCAGTGTGACGAGGTGCTGGGTGTGAATTCTGCACTGAGAACAGCCTGTTGGGCGTTTTGTTTTCTCTGAGTGCCAAGAGTTGATGCGCTTATCACTGTTACTTCTGTCGTTCAGTCACAGTGGAGGAGGGAAAAATACTGCGAAGACATACCAACACATCTTACATGTACAAGTGCTCAACAACAACAATGGAGGAAAACTCTGTTAATATACTGTATATACAGTATATTATGTGTCCTCTCATAAACCCACACAGACTGGCGGATCCCTCCTCTCTCCCTGCATGCTTCAGCCTTCCCTTCATCCAAAGTAAGAACTCCCACAGATACTCAGTATCATAGCCATCAGTCACACCCAAAGCATCTCAGCTGAAAAACATTGTGCCTCCAAAGCGCTCTTAAACGCTCCCAGCTGGGCGTTTCCTGAGGAGCGCTTGGTGTTTTTGGCTTAACATATGGAAATAGGTAGATTCATTTTAAACGCTGTAAACATCACTGCCCACATACTTCCATGAGTCCTTTCTGTTGGCATAGATACATCCACTAGATAGCACTAGAGGGTGGACTCAGAAGTTTCTGACAACAACAAACATGACAACAGTGAAGGAGGTTGTACTAATGTGTCGCTGAGGCAGCATTGTAGATGGCAGTGGTCTGTGAGGCCATTAAATGCATGGCAACATGTGGACAGACAATTCTTTTCACCATAATACAGATTCGTTCTGTTTAAAACTGCCCTTGTCAATTCCTATGGTCGTGTCTCATTTAAACTACACTGCCCCCATGGTTTCCAATGGTACTGCTCCGTGTCGTCTGTATCTGTAAGCTTTCAAAAATTCACTCACAAATACGGACAATATGAATGCAGCGTAGGAACAGATGGCTCCATCTGTGTCTATATATAAATTACTTAAGCATAAATAGCCCTTTCATGGAAATGTAATGTTGACATGTTTTGATGCGTGTCCAGTGTGGGTTGCCTTGAGCTTTTTCTAGACAGCTGTGTTACAGTAATTCAGCAGAATGACATAAAAAATTCCTCAGTCAAACAGCATCAAGAAATGAATAATATATCAACTAAATATGTTTTTAGGTACTGAATAAAGACTAGTTGGAGATCTCCTTTACCTTTGTCACTGATAACTGATGATCTTTTTCACTGATGACAGCTTGTTTATACAAGGTATATTATGCAGGATTTTCCTAAAAAAATAATACATAATACAGAAGTAATCCCTCTCATCATCACATGACTTATTATCATCATTGAGTCCAAGGGAACGTTTGTGCCAAATCTGAAGAAATTCCCTTGAGGCAGTCTTGAGATATTGTGTTTACAAGGATGGTACAGACAGGAGGACACACAGCTCAAACTACACATCAATAATTTGTTTTCTCAAACATGGTTTCTGTCATTTTATTTTATACCACGTTGCTGTCGTTTTCAAGTGTTCCTTGTTTCTGATAGAGTTGGTTATACTAGTTATTTGATGCTATAAAAAGAGTGTTTGACATCATGATTGACAGCTGTGTGTGCTAATCGATGTGCCTACGATCAAAGGCACTGCTTGCGATTGGTCGGATGGGTGTATGGGCGGGAACTCGATACCACAGAGATCACTACTGCACAGACTCTGGCTTCAAATGATGTCACCGGTGCAAGATGGCAGTGGCTGTATCCAAGATGTTTTGGCTTTATTTTTGTACGGTAGAAGCAGCGACGCATCGTCTATTTTTATGTACAGTCTGTGCTGTTGACTTAGTTGATAGTAGTGCTTGGTGTCAACATGGTGTCAATTTGGTAAGATGTATACAATACTTAGTGGCTACAGTATGTTTGTGCAGCCATCTGAATTTAATTTCAAAAGTTTTCCAAGACAAATAATTGTTCTCCGGACAATCTAGTGACTTCATAGGGTAATCATATCATAGGGTTTTTAAAAGCTGCATTATGAAATTCCAGGTTTTTCAAAATGTGGAGAAAAGTGACCATAAAATTCTGACAGTACATACCAAGCAGTGAAAAATGCATGAAGAGCTATTTTGACACCACCCACTGCCGGTCAGAACACAGAGACTTGTGGAGTTGCTCTCAGAGTGAACAGGCAGACACCCATCACATATCAGACTGTACTGTATGTACACAAGTTATACACATCATTGATTCTATGAATAATATACACCTGAAGTCTGTGTCTCGCCAGCTACACTTTGGAAGGACACACGTATGAGACGTGTCAGCCACAGATGTGATGGTCCCCATAAGGCATGGTTTTACTGACACCCGTACACAAATACACACCCAGACAGGGCTGCCCTGCTCCCCCAACCCCTCCAACCCAGCCAGACTTTTTGTTAAAAAAGACCCTCTCCGTTGTTATTGTTTAAAAAAACATGAAAACTAAAACCCCTCCTTCCTCCCCCACCCGTCCAATCCCTGCAGTGCTACAACCTTCCCCATCCACTGGAACCCACAATGACCCAAAACACAGGCCGAGACACAGGACAGCTTTAGTTTCAAGCCATTAAAAGCAAAAAGTCCACAAATTGGCAGAGATCACAGGCCTGATGATTGCACGAGGAGAACCAAGCCAATGAGGAGGTGGAGAGTAGGGCTGCAGAGTGTGGAGGAGGCCTCGTTCTGCACCATCATTCCAGTGCCTGTGTGAGAGAGTGAGACAGTATGTAAGGACACAATTTAACAAGATGCAGAGTTGCTCAATGTGAGTGGCAGTCCTACTGAGGCCCTAGCCAAGCCAGCAAATGTTTCCTTCAAACAGCTGTATTTATTCAAGTTTCTTGCCAAAAGCTTCATTTTACAAGATTACAATGAACACCTCATGGGATGTTATAATTTACCTTCCTTCAATACTAATTTTTTACTAAATAGAGCTTGAACGCTTCACAATGTAAATCAATGCAATCTCCGTGAACTGTTGGTTGTGGCCACTAGCTGCTTAGAGGTAACAATGACGATCTCTCCTGCTGATTTCATGTTCTTTCCCTCCACATCCACTCTTTCAGTAGTGTAGTGATAGATTTTGTTGTTTTGACATGATTACAATACAGTGTGTTCCTGGTTTCACATGACGTCAGATAACTGTCCCATCTCTCCCAGAGAGAAAGGTAAAGTAAGCTGGGGAGGGGGGCCGGGGGGGCAGCAGGAACCCAGAAAAAAAGGCCTGTCTATTATTTAGTTGGCTTTACTATGTAGTTATGTTGTTGTGGCCTTATGCAATATGTCAGAATAATTGCAGTCATAGCATTAGTGAAAAAATTGAAGAAGATAAACATTGATTTTTTTGTTCTGTAGTTGTGGTGCCCCCATGGATGCAGTGCCTCTAGCAATCGTCTATACTGTGATTGGGGATGGGAGGGTTTGTCGTCTTGCTGCCATCCAGATGTCCCTCGATCACAAAATATCTCCCTCTGGTGTCACAGCACCAAAGACTTCTGTTAAATCTTAATCAACATGAATCATATTCCGTATCTCTACTTCATTCCTCCGTCTCTCTTGAGTGAATCAGGGCTGGGTATTGAACCTCAGTATGTTTGGTGCCTACTTATGTGTAGTCGTAGCACCACGTTAGCAAAAACTGCCACGTAGCCAAAGTCAGCATAAAATGTTTGGTTAGGTAGTTCCACATTTAATCAGAATTTTGCCAGTTTTGAACAGTTTAACTGAGGTTCAGGGTTAAGGTTGTTGCAAACCTGCTTTTGTCTGGAAAACACTTGAAACCTTAGTTAAATTAAAAATAAATAAATTAAAAAAAGGGTCTCTGTAAGAAGCTGTTAATATGTCTATGACTAAGTAAGCATAATTTGGTCCTTTTGAACTTTCCTTTATAACCAACGGACCTTAAATCACTCACCACAGAAAACTCTCACTGTTCCTTATTTGTTTGAGATACTGCTGACATGTTTATGATCAGCATTATCGATATCCTAATGTTACTATCTCTAAGATAACATGGCCTTGGATGAATAATAGGCTTCAGTCTTACTTTAGAGCACTGCCCGTAACCAATTACAAAATGTCATATTTCATGTAATCCTATTGTGAAGTCATAACTACACCTATAAATATTTCAACTTATCACCTAAAAAAAACTTAACATAATCATATCAGACTTTTGCAATCCGGTGCACAGATTTAACAGACTGAAGATAATGTCATTCTTGTTCTTTTGTTCATTAAAGTGCACCCAGGGCTCACGTGGTAGAAAACGATGATGTGGAAATCTGTCTGAACTGATGGTAAAGCTGTACATGCAGATTGCCAGACAGTGCACTTTTGACCCCTCCTTTACATATTTTTCTGTTTCTGTTTCATTAATGTTGTTGTAAGCTACTGTCATTACCGTTTGTCCTGCATCTCTCTCTGTCTCTGTCTCTGTCTCATTGTGTCATACGGATTACTGTTAATTTATTATGCTGATCTGTTCTGTATGACATCTTTTGCACGTCTGTCCGTCCTGGAAGAGGGATCCCTCCTCAGTTGCTCTTCCTGAGGTTTCTACCCTTTTTTCCCTTTTTTTTTGGGGGAGTTTTTCCTTATCCGCTGCAAGGGTCCTAAGGACAGAGGGATGTTGACCATCAATCACAATGAAGCTAATGGGCTGCAGATAGTCATTATTTTATGATCACAGTACCGTCAGACAAGTAAAATACAGGTTAATGTGGGGACCAGTGTTGTTCAAGAGATTAGTTACAATACTGTCTCCAAAAAGTTGCTGAAATACTTCTACAATCACTTGTAGAAGTATTTATGAGGGAGAATAACTTCTGGGCTACTTTTAAATATCTGCTCCAATTCTCTTATTAATGCACACTTTATTATTTAAGTGTTGATGTGGAACAGAGTTGGACAATACAACTGTCAAATTTTATCTATGATTGGACCCATTATCACTAAGCAGTGAAAAAATTAATCACGTTATATGTTTGACTGTGCGGCCTGAGCTGTCTGGATGGAGTGGCTCCTCTGGGTCAGTCTTGTGCGATTAACTTTGTAGAAGGGTGTTGTTTTGCTTCATAAGATCAGAATTAGTACTCTTTGATGTGGATAAAGCGCTCACACCTCCACAAAGACCACAATGGACCACAATATTTTTGTCCTTGATCCCAAAGAGGGAGAAATACTCTTCATATTTCCTGGACAGCAAGCTCAAATGGTCCAAACTGTTAGCCATTGTGTGCAGTGACAGTCTGATGCTGATGACTTAAATAATGTCATTCATTGGGCTGCTGTAAGATCAGGCGACATTAGATCATAACCCTGACAGAATCTGTCTGCTATGATCAAGACAAAACTAACAAGTAAGTAATTAAGTCTATTTAAACTTCAGTAACTGTAATATTGTTATTTAATGTAAAAAAGTATTTAGTTACATTTCTAGTTAGTAGGAATTACAGTAATTAATTATTACAGCATTAACACTGGTGGGGTCCACCTATGGTAGGAAAAAAATACTGATGTGGTTCACCGCTTTATTTTCATAGGTGTTCAGCAGAGTCCTGCACTGGGTCAAAAACTGCTGATTTGCAGGTTTTTTTAAAAAAAACATTTTTTCCTGGGTTCAGATCTGGGTGGAAAAAATAACGTGGGTCGGATCGCGGGTTTTAGATAAACACATCAGTCATTAGTTTGGTAAACTACAGATGACTATCTTGGTCATTATTTACTCTCTGAGGATCGCCTCCACTATTTCGCAACGGTCATTGGTTCAGCTGTTTACACGCGTTTCACCATCTAATAACACAATTTGTGATTGGATGACAGAATCAACATGGCTGCCACCGTCTAACAAGCGCCGCTTCCAAAACAGTAAATAATTATTTAGGTATTTGAGAGATAAGTGGATAAAACGTACAACTATCACTTTATAATGTTTCTGAAGTGTTTCCCTGATGGATTACTTCTCTCCTCGATGGATTCTAAAAACACGTGACGGCTCGTAACTGCTGAACGTCGCTCTGGACAGAAAGTAAGTCTATTATTACATATGTAAAGTTCCTTTACATAGATTAAAAGTTTAAAAGCATTAAACGTAACAAATGAGTTCTTTTACACTCGTATGGGAGAAGAACACAGAGGGTTGATGATGGAGCTGGGGCCTGTATCACGAAGCAGGATTAATGTCTTAGCGAGGTAACTTCAGGGTTAACTCTGGGTTTTCGGTCTCACGAAGCCGGTTCAGTTTTTATCGGGGTAGATCACCATGGTAACTTACTCTGAACGGCTATCCTGCTCCGGAGCAGGGTAAGTTCAGGGTTGAATCTGATCCTATAAAAAGCACCACCCACTGGCCAATCAGCTGTTCGGAAAAAAATGACTCCGCTGACAGACATGCAGCCCAGTCATGACAGGAAGTTTAATTCATTTGATTGATTTTGATTTTAAAGTTTATTTTGAACATTAAAAAAGAAAAGAAAGCAACAACAACAGACAATGAAAAGATTGTTCAAAAAGGAGTGGAAAGAAGTCAAAATTTCATCCCACCCCTTCATAAGAAAGAAACTGATCATTTGCGGACACTTAATATATTAGTGCCAACATTTTGTTTTGTTGGAGGAAATGATCCCTGTTAAAGATAATGGGCCTAATTGACAGCTTTGCTGCTGGAAATGTGGAAAGTAGCCTATCATGTCTACACTTCATGGTGTTTGAGGGATTTTCCTTTTTGTTTTTTAAAGAGGGAGACTCGGTATATTTTTGCGCAGCTGTTAATTTCTAACACAGCTCAATATCAGGATGATTTTATTCAGACTATCAATTTGGTGTTGATATGATTTAATTGTGGTGTCAGCTTTAAGCTTTATTGTAGCATATATAACGTTATGACAAAGAAGACCAATTTATCAGACGCAATGATGTTAGACGATAATTGTAATACACGCAATTCATCTGTGCAGCATTGATTTCATGGGATTCAAGGGTGTGATCAGTGTCAGATGTACAGGTACAGGTACTGTAGCTACTTCAACCAGTGATGAGTAATTTAACCTACACATCATTTTATTTGCTACCTTGTTTTGTCTTGATTTTTCCCTCTCTCCTCCTCTCTTTCTTCTTTCCTTACTCGTTTCTTTTTTTCTTCTCTATTATGTGATTTCATTGATGTTTTGACAGGGGAATTTCTTTGATAAGCTTTTAGTGGCTTCTAACCTCTCCGGTACTTTTCTTTTTTTAATCTTGTAAATTTTATACTGTCTGTTTTTAACATTATGTGCAAATAAACTAATCTAAACTAAAAAAAACATTATTCATCCCGTTATGCGTTGCCACGCATGTTTCCTCCTCCTGCAGCTGCCACGGTGTTGGCCTTTTCTGTAATGTTGCTTTTCTCCTCCTCATATTTTAGTAGAATTAATCTCTGATCCTCAGGAGAAATACTAGGGATGCACCGAATATTCGGTAACCGAATATATTCGGCCGAATATTGCAAAAAAACACACATTCGGTATTCGGTGGAATAAGTTAAAAGCAAGGCCGAATAATAGCGGCATATTTTGATAATGCGAACAAACGGCGTGCCGTGACGGGCGGAATAAAATGTCGGCAGTGTGGCAATCCGTCCATCACGGCACTCGCATTTGCGACTAAAAATAGTTTTGAGCGAGCAAAATAGGCTTAAATCATTCAGCACGCTGTGCGAGCAGCCTACAGATTTCAACCACCAGCAGAAACGAAAGGCGAATCCCACCGATTGTGGGTTGAACGGGGGTCACAGACACAGACAGTAATGTATTCCTGTCAAATACGGTGGCCATTGGCTTACCGGCGACGGAGAAGTCGGCTCCAATAATATCCTCTTCTTGGTGTCATGACTGCCCAGAAGTACCTGAACAGCTGAGCCAGCCGAACACAGTTATGTGACGTGTCAGAGGAGAAACGAGCCGTTCACGGCCCACAAACCTCACTGCACTTTAGGGACTGTTCTTTACTTATGAAGGGGAGGAGGGTGGCTGGTTGATTTTTATTTTATTTATTTATTTTATTTTGATCCCCCCATGTTCATCACTGATTGATGCTGTTTTTGAAGTATGAATAAGTCAATAAGTAATTTATTCCATTGAAATATCATTGATGTATTATAGAAAAGTGATTATCTTTTTATAAATGACAAAAGGCACATCTGCCTCATTTTCGCTGTGGTATCATGATACTACTCAGAACCATGATATTTTCATTGGTATCGCACAGTGGGTCCCAATTTTGGTACTGTGACAACACTAATCTGGAGGGGGTTCATCTGCAAAAACTAATGAAAAACTAAACAATGATATTCGGTACATACGGCGCTCTATGAGGACGCTCAGTGACGCTCAGTGACGCTGCGCTTCTCTCATGATTGTGATTTGTCCACTGCGTGCGCGTTCACAGCTCTTGATAAAGCAAACCTGGGTTGAGTTACCGAGTTGATATCCAGCGTCGTGATACCGATTATCCTGATTGCCATTGTTAGGGTTAGTCAACCCAGGATAGGTCTGGGTAACCCAAGAAAGGTTGATCTCACTTCGTGATACAGGCCCCTGAAGTCAGGTTTTTATTGTGAGAGCTGCTTCATTCAGGTCGTTGTTTACTTACTGGCACCTTAACTGTGGCGATATGCTGTTCAATATTCAGCCAATATGACCCAACATGATTACTTTAAATCCGGGTTACGGGTCGGGCTGCGAGTCGTGTTTCAACGGGTCGGACCGGGTTGCGGTACTAATTGGCCTGATGCGCGGGTTTGCGGTTCGGGTGTGGGTTTGTACGTCGCCGGGTCGGGTCGGGGCGGATCTTGAAAACTGGACCTGTGCAGGACTCTGGTGTTCAGTCTGGGTGATTTTGATTGTCTCTGCTGCTAAACAATTTACATGGATCAACTGTCAGAGTTTTTATTATTTACACTGTGGTATCTATCTCTGTAATATCTCTGGCTATACCTTCATCAGTTAGGTATTTACTTTGCTGACAGAGGTCATGTTTGAGTGACAGAGATGTTTATTCATGTGTTTATTAGACTGAAAGAGCTCTGAAAGAGGAACATATCAAACTTGCCACTAACACACAGTGGGTGAAAGAAACAACACTGATGCAATGCAGTCTAATGGAATACTCTAGTACCGCTGTACTATTTTAGTACCGGTATACCGTGCAACACTAACCCAGACTTTAACAAGTCCAAATCAGCCAGAAAGTAATTCTTGCTTTGTACAAAAAACAAAAGCTCATTCGTTTTCATACATTTAAAAATGTAAAAAAAAAAAAAAAAAAGATGATTTGTTTTCTGGCATTTCAGAAACAGAATTGTTTCTTTTGTTCGTATTTGTTTAGAAATAAAACAGTACATTTAATATTTTATAAGAAGCACCTTTTTTATATGCTACTAGGAACACATGTTAGAAGATGGGCCACTCAGTTCTAGCTCCATCATAGTTCAAAATAAAAAAATATCATACTTTAACATGTTCGTTTTAATAAATAAATGAATTTAAATAACATACAATTAAAAATTTGATATATTAAGGAAATTTCTCTGGCATTTCTACTTTTTTTCTGTATCGAAAACATACCAAATCGTGACACTACTGTGAATTTTGTGAACCCTTACACCCCTCGTGCCCAAGTGTTTTTTAATACTAACAATGTAGATGATCATGAAGCTAACGCTGGCTGTTTACAGAACGTTATTGTATGTTATTGTACAGTATGTAATCATTATAGTTATCGTTTCTGGTTTGGGCAGCCCTAAAATCATTACTGTCCCTCAGAGAAAGTCTCTGTGTGTGTTTCCTTGTTTCTCACCTGAGTCCCGGGACACAATAATCTCATGTGCTGGCCCATCCCCGCCCTCTCCCCAGGACCTAATCTCCAACACAACATAGCCATTGTCTTTTGGCAGCGGCAGGCTCACTGAGGTCTTGGCCTTGTCCAGAACCTTCAGTGCTGTTTGGCCCTCATGTTTGTACAGGACCTAAAACAGAGACAGCAGGTGGAAAGTTTAGTTCAGACCTCAATATTAAAACATAAAAGCCATTTTTTTACAGCTTAATAACATCCTACTCAGAATACACAGTGTTAGTGATGGAAGTGTTTGTTGATTTTAGTGTTTTATATACTGCAGTGTCATTGTGTTATAATCAAAGGACCATTGTTACAGTGGTTATCTTTTGATGTTATGTTTTTCTCATGCATAAGCAGTTAAAAGGCTTGTAAACATGATCTTTGATTTCATTATGGAGCCTTTTTATTGCTTCTCATATCTCACACGCAGGAGATTATACCTATCGTGATCTGACATTTCAAAAGCAAAACCTCAGCCAGCAGTACGTGCAATCATGCCATACTACACAAGGGTCATTATTATTTAGCCTCTAAACACGATCATCATTTTGCCTTAACATCAACATTTGTGTGAACACACTTAATCCTCAAAAGCTTGGGCTACATCTAGCCCTAAGAAAAACGCAACACACCAAATCTTTAATGTGATTTGTCCTGTTTTTGATGAATCTGTCCTGCTGCTTGTCTTTTAGTGATATTCAAGTCATCATAAGAACATAATAAGCCAAAAAGTAAGTATTACAAATCACTCAATGCTGAGTATTAAAGCAAAGCAGCCATGGTTAGATAGTTGAATGGGCTTATTGCTTATTGTGCCAGGGACCCAAAGTGTCAGGGGGCCCCTGGCCTTTACCTGCCAAATGTCAGATTGAAATTTAAATAAAATGTGAAAACAAAAACAAAAACAAAAAAAACAAGACAGAAACAGCATCTGAACAGTTTGCTACTCCCTGTGTAAATAATGATTTTTACATTAAGTCTTGGATGATACTGACTTACATGATTTATTGTTCCAAGATTTTAAAAGATGAAACTGTAAGAATAATTTGGCGAACAAGTCTCAAGTCATGTTTCAAGAGATGTTAAGTGCTTTCTCAGGTCCCTATTTTTGTTGCTGCAGCGAGTTCAGGTTTTCATTGCCTTGAACCAAACTTTAGTAAACTGCTCTCAGATACCCTTTTCCACCACCTTTTCCACCAAATTAACGCTGGTTCTTGAACCATTTCCGTTAGGGATTCTTGAAACCAGTCAACGGAAGCTTTTGCATAATGCACGATGGAAGCAAACAGTGGCACCAAAACAGAGGCGGTCCTGGCTAGTTTTTATGCCCTGGGCAAACTATCCCTCGCCGTTTTAGCCACCTAAACAAATCAATATCAGTGTGTGTGTATTTTCACTACTTTACCTTTCTGTCGGACAGCCCATTTTGACAGGGACGCCCTTAAAAGGCATCATCTCCCCATCTATACTCTAATCAAAGCCACCAGACTCTATTAAGAAAAACACTAATTTTAGCTCACTGACCACAGGAGCTGCTGGTCTACCCCTACTTTGATGAGTTAGGCAGTTTGTGTTATTGTGTGAAACACCAAAGTCACACAATAACACAAACTAACTAACTGATTGAGGCAGTGGAAGACCAAAAGCTTCTGTGTTCAGCAATGTTAAACCACTGTTTTTCTCAATAGAGTCTGGCTTTAAAAACAAAACAAAACACACAATATAATGGCTTTTTTTCCTGGTGAAAATCGTTGTCTAATGGAGCGGTTAAGCAGTGAAAATACTATGACTATTGTAATTTACCATCTATTAGTACACCCAGTAAAGTACACCCATAAATACACCCATAAATACACTCTCTTTAGCGTGCCAGTTCACATGCAGACAAACACATATAAGCACACTGTTGGTCAGACAACACTCACTTTGTAGCCCAGTACGGCCGACTCATTGTGCATGGCTTTCACATGATCCCACCTCACTGTTACCCATGAGCCATCAGTCTTCCATGACACATTGCCTGGACGACGATTAGGAGCTAGAATGGAAAAACAGACAGGTTTTAAAAAATGAAAACTGACTCCTGCCTAACAGGAGCAAAAGAAAAAAATCAAATTCTGTGTGTGTGTGTGTGTGTGTGTGTGTGCGCGCGCGTGTGTGTGTGTGTGTGTGAGAGAGAGAGAGAGAGAGATGGATGAAAAATAGTATCAAAGAGTCAAAGAGTATCAAAAAAGAAAAGACAAAAGGACAAACATAGAAATAGTTTTTCCATTAGGTTATCTGACCTTGGTCTTGGGAACTTTATGATGTAAAATTCAGGATATCTTACCCTCTGCTGCTTTTAAAAATTCTATTTCATATTTTGTCTCTCACTAATCCCTAAACTAGAGTGGCACTTTAAGATTAAAATCTCTACACCATAAAATGGTTAATATAATGTGTACATTACAAATGAAAACAAAATACAGTGCACTTTGCAGAGATTACAATACATTGCAAGAATACTTCTCTACTAGCAAATGTAAAATATAAATATTTTAATTCTAGGACGAAATTTTGTTTTAAATGCTTCTCTCACACACTTCCATTGTCTATTCATCTTTTATGTATCACTAATGCATTTACCAAAAGTTTGCTTTTTTAAATGTATATTATTTATGCATTTATATTTCATGTATGTCAATATAGTGTATGTTTGTCTACATGTATTGATTTATGTCCACTGTACAAGGTTTGAGCAGGCTATTTTAAATGGGTATATTATGTAATAGCATTAATATTACATAAAAACACACACACATGTTAGAATCATTTAGTACAGAGCTTTGTGGGGTCTGTTTTGACAGGTCTGTGTGTGTCCATGCTGATGTGTTTCCAGGCAGAGGAGTGAACTGAAACAGAATCATGTTTAATCCTCCAGTTGGTTACATTTACAGCCAGAGGCCGAGGAAGTGCTAAGTGCCTTCCCTCCTTCCTGAGTACTGAGAGGACCCACTGGCTGCTCCAGCTGAGAGGGATAATCCATTTCTGCCAGGAGGAGAGGTGGAGGTGAGACTGCATGGGTCATTTAACCTCCGTGTATGAAGTCATAGGATCTTTTAGACAGGAGCCTGAGGGCCTGAGGACCTGACTCCTGTGTGTGTGTGTGTGTGTGTGTGTGTCTGTGTGTGTCTGTGTGTATTTGTGCAACTGTATCTGTGGATATGGAAGTTAGATAATGACAAAACTGTTGCAAGTCAAAAACTGAGAGTGACACAGAATAGTGAATGTTGCATAGTGATTGATTGAGAAAAGAATCAGTGTTTTAAGCCTCTGAGAAGAATTGTGTTGTAGATTTAACTGACTTAAGCTTGTGCTTCAAAGCTTAGTGCTTTTTAGAGCTAAATAAAGATGCTGTTGCGTCTTACGTACACTTTCAAAGCCGTTGTTCAGTTCAGTTTGGTCTGAGTGAAGGAAAAAATGAAGATATATTGCATTCTTAACAGATGAGGATCAGCAGATGGATTTAAAGGTGGTTTAGCTTTTGAATTTGAGCTAAAATTACAGATCTACAGTCATAAAATCCAGTTGGATTCTGGTTGTTTGGTCCAAGTTGATTGACAACTTTCACAAACACACCAGATTCTGTGTGAACATATTCAAGGTGTGAAAGCACCCTTATCAAACTGATGTGACAGCCAGATGTGAGCATTTCCTGTTGGATATTTGTTCTCTTGCTCTCACTGAGTATGTTTACATGCACACTAATATTCCACTATTATTTTTAATTTGATGTGGATCATGTAAACAGCATATTCCGTTTGGATATTCTGAATAAGGCCTTTTTCTGAATTAGCATTTTCTGATAAAGACAACCAACTCGCCACCAGTTTGCTGTAGGCTAAATAGAGTTGCATGTCCAAAAGAAAAACCCACATTTCTGGTTGGAAGGGGAAACTCACCTAATTTTAAATATTATTAAAGACTTGGATATCAACAGGGTTTTGTATATGTGCAAATATCATAGCACCAACCATTTCAAGAAGCTGGCTGAAGGAATGAAAGAGGGAGGCTGTGTTCACATGGTTGAACAAGGCTGCCACTGGTAGCAAAAATCTTACTTTGATGCAAAGAAGCATGACAAACAGCTTCAGCTGTTCCACTGTTCCATATTTTGGCGTAATAATCGTCATGTTAAGGCACGTTAAAAGGAGTATGCAAGGCTGCATGTAAACGAGTATATTAGTGGAATATTCAGTTTCATCAGCGATGTAAACAGCTTAGTAGGAAAATTATCTTTTTCAGGGCAAAAAACTGGATTGTTTTGAGCCTGCACGCATAGCCACTGTTGCTTAAGACTGATTTTCAACTAAAAGGCAAACAAAATAATTGTTAACAAACTATATATATATATATATATATATATATATATATATATATATATGGTTTCTGATAATTTTCCATATATGTCACTGTGTTTGTATGTGTGGGTGCTGTGGCCATACGTGGTTTCCTGGTGGTGACGGTGGTGCGTGGCGAGGGCGGCCCGGTGCCTGCACTGTTGTATGCCAGCACAGCAACATGGTATCGAGTACTGGGTCTAAGTCCAGACACTCGGGCTGTTGTTTCCAGTCCAGCTGTCCGCACTCTGTCTGCTGCTGCTTCCCGCTCATGCTGCCGCCAGTACCTGATCTGAGGATGCACATTATGCAAAACAAAAAAACATGTACAAACCAAACCTGAAACATTGCATATGAACCTTACAGTAGCAGATGTACTAAATATATCAATATCTTTTTCTGTTTGCATTCTGTGTGTTTGTGCTTCTAGTGGTTACCTAATGAGGTCATCCATCTTCATCAATAAGGGAAAATGAAACTGATTATCTAACTTCACCAACAAACAATCAATGTGTTGGGCATGCTGACTTTGGGCATCTCTGCATTAATAAAGTGATTCATTTGTTATGATCTCAAGCATTAAAAGAATCAAAGTTGATAACCTGAACTGTGGCAGCTTGTAGGACTGAGATTAGCTCATAATATGATTAGAACTTTAACAGCAGGTCAGAGGTAAATAAACTGGACCCATATACCAGCACAACCTTGTCATTGAGACCAAAGTTTGATATTGTTTTTCCTTTGCCACACTGTAACTTTAGATTGAAGGATAAACTCTAAACAAAAACAGAGGCAGGTCCAGCTGAAAGCCACAGGACAAAATACATCTGATTTCACGATAAAGGGAGCAAACATTTCCTGGATAATCAAGTGTGACAATTTGTGCTTTCCAATCTTCTGTTTTTTATTATCGAATGTCAAATATTCACAACAAGAAAAATATTCCATTTTTTTAAACGTGCTTTGCTGTTTAACAAGATGCTGCTATAAGAGCAGACTGATTTAGCTGAACTATATTCGCGCTGTAAATTAAAACACATGTCCTCTAAAGACTACATTTCTCTGTATGTAAAAAAAAATGTGTCTATGCATGACTTCAACAGGTCATTCTTCGCCCCTTTAAATTTTTACTGTATCACTTTTTCTTTCCTATATTTGATAGACAATAAAAATCTACTGTGATGGATCAGCCAACCATCCAGATGTGTGCTTAAGCAGCTCATCACCTCATATCCTCTGAGGATGCCATTGGCGCTGAGCTGCTGGACGGGCTCCCATGAAACCTGGATCTCAAAAGCAGTCAGTGCCGTGGCGTTGATGTTTGATGGTCCTACTGTTGGCTCTGTAAGGAGTCAAGGAAAGGTCAGGGGGTCACAATATCCAACACACTTCATGACATACACTGTGTCTTGATATATTGGGATCAGAGGTATAAAGTGTTCATTTTACGATCAGTGAAATTCAAACTGTAAATGAGCTGCCTGTGGTCCCTTTACTAAAGGCTGTGGCTGCTCTCTAGTGGTGATAGCAAATACTGCAGTTAGAGACAGTGGCTGGCTGTTTTCACACCTTTCATTACAAATTTTTCACAGTTTACCTTACTGCCAGCCGTCTTTCACTGTACACTGTTGAGTATATGGTTTCTTTATGTGTCTCCACCTACTTCACTCCACTTAGAATATATATCTCTAACAGAAATAACACCAGGTTGGATCTTCAGTCTATTGCATACCAATCTGAGGTCTCAGCATGTTGATGTACCTAATATTCCTGCAGACCAACTGAGCAGAAGGTAGGTAAAAAACCTAATATTGCTATAGTGATGTCAGAAAACTGCTCAGCACTTTAACAGTTCTGTTCTGTGCTCATTTCAGAATCTTAAAACCAGGCCTGGATCCAAACTTCCACACTCACATGATGTTTAGTAAGCTGAAAACTGTGTGAGATTTTTTAGTAGGTCTGGAACCTTGATATGAAACCAGCAGTATGTCGTTTGCTTTCTGTCACAGGTGAAATAGTACACAATGCAAACACTGGACATTATGCCGACCCATGTTGTAATGCAGTAGTGATGACAATATTCTTAACAGACAATGGCAGCAACCAAGAAGCTTAAATATTAAATATAAATAAATAATAAATATAAGAAAGGCATAATCATTATTACTGTTATCCATTGAAAGTTTGTATTGATATACTACATACATACACATATTAGGGTTGTAAGGGTATGAGATTTTTATGGTATGCTAACCGTCTCAGAAAATATGGCGGTTTCACAATATCAGGAATTTACAGAATGTATCTTATTGTCAGTTAGAATGATCCTTAAAGGAATGAAAACAGAAGGCTATTTTTGGTGGAACAAACATTTGATTACTACAACTGAAACTTGAAACCATTTTGTTAATGGAAGTATGTGTAAAAAATCTCCCCTCAGAAAATTACTAAAATAAAGGGGATATTCAACGTCCAGTTGCATTTTTTTTTTCTTCAATATCGTAGATAAGCAAATGTACCCGGTTTGATAACCGTCAACTTATATGTCACAGTATACCTTGAAACCGGTATATTGCTGCAACTGAACACACACACTCACATATAGATTGATACTAATATTTAATAAATTAACCATTAAATTACACACATGTTAGATGATACATGTAAACAATCAGTAACTTTGTCACATGTGACCGTTGGACTAGTTGCTTCCCTTTTACAGTAATTGGCATGGCAGCAGGAAGTGATGTGGTAATTAAAGCTAAGTGCGTCCGAAAAGATACAGTACATACTACTTTTTTTGTACAAAAGTATGTTGAGCAGCACATATTAGGTATGTAGTGCAGAGTGTGCGATTTCAGACCAGCGAGGAGAGTGTGGATACCTGACCTGACCGAGCCCGGTATGGAAAGATATTTACAAATAATGTTTGGGTTTGGGTCGGGTTGAAGTTGACGTCTGACAGACCTACCGTCTGAGTTGAACTACTTCTTGTTAAGCGCTGGGGTTTGTTATTTGCGTGACAACAAATGAATGCAACACAGAGGCTATTTCAGGAGGTAAATATTAATGAGAGTTAAGGTTAGCTAGTAGCCTGGTTCCAGACCATAGACCCCGCCCACTCAACTGAGTAGGCTTGCATCTCTGGTCTGGCATACTTCAATGAATTTGCGATTTATCTCGTCCAAACGATGGATGGACCAATGAACGCCGGGGGTGGGGGCGGGTCTAGCGATTAGCCAATCAGCGCCACGCTGATGTAAAGCTATACACCGGTGGGTAACTGGTGAGGATAGCAACAATGGCGACTGCTACAGATCCTACAGACCACATTAACGATGCTATCGAGGTATTTCGCCACTCCTCGCGTTAATGGAGGACCAAATTAAGGAAGCTGCTAAACTGGATTTAACAGCGATGCAGCTGGGTGTGCACGACGACAGAGACATTTTAAACGGGCAATGCTCGCTTGTTTTCGGCACCCCCGAGGCATGGATACTAATGACGTCAGATTCTGGGTGAGTCGTTGATCTCTACTGATTGGTTAGGGAAAAAAAATCAAATTCCCCCCCCCCTTGTAAATCGCCTTCAATGGAGGCCATGTCAGACTGAAGGTTCTGTGGAATGGAGGATGTCAAACAAAATATATCACCTAACGTTACCCAAAGCTCGGTGTACTTCACAGGAATAGAATAAGAGTTCCATTGAAATCAACATAGTAGGATGGTCAGAGCAATGGCCATTTTTATGTGTGCTGTTGCCATTGCAACCTTTATAGCTAACTTCGGTAAAAAAAAAAAAAAAAACAACACTTTTGGCAAGCCACCAACTCACTATGGAGAGGTTTTGTAGTAATAACCAAACCAGCAATGGAGTTGTAATGTTATGTTTTCAAATTAGCATTAGTTACTTTTGACTATTGCTTCCCTTGTCCCTCAGTTGCCATTAATTTTATGTTTGTTGAAACATGATGTAACATTCAGGTCCGGCTTGGTTACAACTCTCTCTCTGGCTCTGCTCTAATATACAGCCCGAGCAACACTCTACAGTGTAGGTTTGTCCAACAGGCAGCTTGTTATTTTAATTATCTTCAATGAAATTCTGTTTTAATGAAGTGCCCTTAAATTCTCCTCTTGACAATCACCCAATGCTAGATTAGATGAAGTCCATCTCACAGTGTTCAGTCTCTGTAATCAACAACACGCTTACTGAAAGTATTTTAAATTCTCATCCAGTTAGTATATTATTTTGGAAGCGAGAGTTACAGGATTTCAGTGAGGAGCCAGATGTTATTGAAGATGTTCCCAATCCTTGTCTCTGTCATCTTCACGAGGATGCAGATATTTACAAAAGAGAGTGCTATTTTCCTGAACCTCTGAATTACATTCCTGAATTACACTTGGTGTATGGCATCAATCTGTGTAAATAATCAGCTGAACACAGTAAATCTGGAATGTATGACAGAAAGGCTGATCAACACTCAACTTGTTACAGTAGAGGCCTGGTATTTCTCATCAGGGAGCATTTAAAACTTCACATCACAGAGGAACTGAAAAAATAGACTGTTGTCAAGAACAATAATCAACTTGTGATCTACTCTATTTTTGTTTCACACCTTTGCCAGAGGCCTTTTTTTTATGGACCTCCCTACATGTCATTATATTTGTATTGCCTGTCCTTCTCTGTGATGTATGTTTTCTTTCTGTTTAACAAAAGAAAAAAACACAACAGTGAGACGTGGTAAAAACTGGTTTAGCTCACCTTCCTCTGCAGAGTAGACCACAGCGATCTGACTGAACGGACCTTCTCCTCTGCGGTTGTAAGCTTTGATCTTCACCTCGAAGGGACTATACGGCGTCAGGCTGTCATTGTAGTAAACATAACGCGATGACTCCACGTGAGGAATACGTAACACTGTCCAAGATGATGAGTCTTTCTTCCTGAATGCCAGGATGTAGCCAAAGCCATCTCCATTCTGGTACTCTCTGGCCATGGGCTGGAAGGTTCAGCAGAGCATTAACATGTGAACCTCTACAAAGAAAAATAGACCCAATTCCAATGTTCTAAGAGACATCTGACACAACCTTCCTGTGTATGTGTGTGCACGCACTCACAGCTGTCCACTGCAACATCAGTAGGCTGAGTAGGCTAATTATAGGTTTACAGTCTGTATTAAAACAACAGTCAGGTGCCCATGTGACACTGAAACAGGTTTTTGCTTGCTGTAGACAGTCCTTCTGTTCCTGCTGATCATGTGGATCTCCTCAAAAGTTAAAGTCTTTGTAGTTCAAAATTCCCTCTTTGTATTACTATCCTTCCACTGCAGCTCAACAAGAAATCACAGACTGGGGAAACTTTGAGAAGGAATTTCAAGCTAAAAACATTTTGGATGATATCAGCTTGATTAGACTAGTTCAGACTTTAGAAGCCTTTTAGAAGCATTTATGATTTTTATAACTGTAATATATCTTTACTCCAGATTTGACTTGGAACTTGAGTGCAAAGAAAAATACTTAATTGTGACTTGGAATATACTATGTACAAAAAGAGCACACACACACACACACACACACACACACACACACACAAACTTCTCTAAGTGCAGCGCTCACCGTCCAGGTAACGATGAGTTCGTTGCGGTCTCCTCCTCCTCCTCCAAGACCACTGGGGGCCACTGTAGGAGCTGAGGGCCAAATATATAAACACAAGATGTGTATCAGTGAAAAGCAGCACAAGTGAAAAAATCACTGTCTGAACAACAGATTCTGCTTTTAAATATTACAGTGCTACAGTGCTCCCTCACCCACAAACCAAATCCTTATTGGGAAATGTGAAAGAACACACACTCTGTTTTCATCTTACATCAGTATTTGTTTAGAACATCTGGCAGACAGACATGTATTAACAGAAAGGACGTAATAACACTTGAATGTACAGTGCCCTCCAAAAGTATTGGAACAGTGAGTCCAATTTGTTTACTTTTGTTGTAGACTGAAAACATTTGGGTTTGACATCAAAAGATGAATATGAGACAAGAGATCAACATTTCAGCTTTTATTTCCAGGTATTTACATCTGGATCTGATTAACAACTTAGAAGATAGCATTATTTGTAATGGAACACAAAATTTTTAGGTGAGCAAAAGTATTGGGACATATAAACTTAAAATAGATTAAAGTGAATGAGACTTAATATTTAGTTGCAAATCCTTTGCTTTCAATAACTGCATCAAGCCTGTGACCCATTGACATCACCAAACTTTTGCATTCTTCTTTTGTGATGCTTTTCCAGGCTTTCACCGCAGCCTCTTTCAGCTGTTGTTTGTTTTGGGGGGTTACTCCCTTCAGTCTCCTCTTCAGCAGGTAAAATGCATGCTCTATTGGGTTTAAGTCTGGAGACTGACTTGGCCAGTCTAAAACCTTCCACTTCTTGCCCCTGATGAATTCCTTTGTTGTTTTGGCAGTGTGTTTTGAGTCGTTATCTTGCTGCATGATGAAGGATCTCCCAATCAGTTTGGTTGTATCTTTCTTTAAATTAGCAGACAAAATGTTTCTGTAGACTTCTGAGTTCATTTTGCTGCTGCCATCATGTGTTACATCATCAATGAAGATGAAAGAGCCCGTCCCAGAAGAAGCCATGCAAGCCCAAGCCATGACATTACCTCCACCGTGTTTCACAGATGAGCTTGTATGTTTGGGATAATGAGCAGATCCTTTCTTTCTCCAAACTTTCACCTTTCCATCACTTTGGAAAAAGTTAATCTTTGTCTCATCAGTCCATAAAACTTTCTCCCAGAATATTTGAGGCTCATCTCTGTATCTTTTGTCAAATTCCAGCCTGGCCTTCCTATTCTTCTTGCTAATGAGTGGTTTGCATCTTCTGGTGTAGCCTCTGTACTTTTGTTCATGAAGTCTTCTGCGAACAGTAGATTGTGATACCTTCACTCCTGCCCTCTGGAGGTTGTTGCTGATGTCACTAACAGTTGTTTTAGGGTCTTTCTTGACAGCTCTCACAATGTTTCTGTCATCAACTGCTGATGTTTTCCTTGGTCTACCTGTTCGACGTCTGTTGCTTAGTACACCAGTGGTTTCTTTCTTCTTCAGGACATTCCAAATGGTTGTACTGGCTATGGCCAATGTTTGTGCAATGGCTCTGATTGATTGTCCATCTTCTCTCAGATTCACAATTGCTTCTCTTTCACCCATAGACAGCTCTCAGTTTTCATGTTGGTTCCACCTCTAAATGCAGTCTGCACAGGCAAAACCTATCGTACCCAATCTGAAACTGAGCTCAGACATTCAGTGCTATTTATTGTTTGAATAATCAATGTAATTGGGAGACACCTGGGCAACAAAACACACCTGTCAGTCACATGTTCCAATACTTTAGCTCTCATGAAAAATGGGTGGGTTCAAACAAAAGTTGCTATCTTCTAAGTTGTGTATCAGATCCAGATGTAAATACCTGGAAATGAAAGCTGAAATGTTGATCTCTTGTCCCATATTCATCTTTTGATGTCAAACCCAAATATTTTCAGTCTACAAGAAAAATAAAGGAATTGGCCTCACTGTTCCAATACTTTTGGAGGGCACTGTATGGCCCGCTGCTGATCTCTGCTTGATCTCTAACAGCTCATTAGCTACATTAGCCACTACTAGCACAACACACCTAAATCTCTCAACAAAATGTCAGAGTTGAAATGCATTTTGGGTAATTATGCTCAAAGTTTTGACAAGGAAAAAGAATGTGTTGCTTCAAATAAGATACATCTGGTTCCTCTGCATTGATTTTAATGTTAGAGGAGTGTCATGCATGAGGTCAGGCAGGTATGACGAATAAAACTACTCATTGCAGCAGCGATGCAAATTACCAGAATCCCACTGACCCAGAGCAGCGTCTGGAAGTCTGTCTGAGGTAAGTTGTTGTATAACCTACTGCATGATATTTTAGTGTATTGTTTCCTTTTAGTGAAAAGCTCTAAGAGAATCTGACTTCCCTCTGTAAACATTTGCATAGTGTATGTGTCTTGCATTTTGTTGTGAAAGCTAAGAACAGAGGGAGTGGATCTGGTATGGAAACCATTTGAAAGACAGTTCAAAAAATACACTGACGTGCAAATTAATTGCACAAAATAATGCCACCAGCATGTAAAGGCCTGTATGCCAATAATCTACCTGTTGCAATGACTAGAAGAAAGAACAACCATATTTTCCCAGAAGAAGAATGCACTGCCACATTTTATGTGTATTTTAATCATTATTGATGTTTAGCAGTTTGAATGGCAATTTGTCTTTGAACTGACTCTAATCAACTTCAGAATAAACTCTTGTGATTATTCATCCTTTAGGAAGCTACTGTACATCTGCTACATCATTGCTCCTGAGCTGCTTTTACATGTGTGTCTTTTCAAGCTGTACACTGTTTTTTATACAGTAAGTTCGTGTATCCAGACTATGAAGGCGTGGTAAAAGAGTGGGCAGACTTAGGTTAAATGTAAAGTGACTGCCATTGGTTTGCAAGTAGTGCTGGATGCAACATGTGGCCCCTTACCTGCTTGCTGTGTGCGGATGGTATGTGAGGGCATGCTGGGCTCTCCGCTGCCCAGAATGTTGCTGGCGATGACCTGGAATTCATAATCCATCCAGGGCATCAGTCCCATCACACGAGCCGACTCTGCATTCCCCTCGATGTTCACCGGATCTAGTGTACAGTAAGGAGACGTGTTTATTCACATAGAAAGAGATGCAAAGCATCAATATTTAATCTCAATCTATCTATATCTTTTTAATCCATTAATGTGACAAAATGTCCAAAATAAATTCCCACATCTCAAAAAGACATTTTTCAAACTTAATTAGGCAGACTTCTTAGTGGTCACATTTGAAAAGCTGTGACCACTAAATGTTTTGTTTGAATACTGTAAAAAAAAAAAAAACACTAACAAGATTGGAAATTGATCAGTTTCAGTTAATCACAAGATTGTATCAGTTCTACACACTCACACACACACACACACCTGTTCTCATCTTCTTCCACTCTGATGACAGCAGTGATCGGCCCATGATGACATATTTGCCGATCGGACTGTGGTTATCGTAGCCACGACTCCACCTGAGCTCCACCGACGTCTCAGCGACATTCTTTACCAATAAACCTCCAGGAGGTCCCGGGGGGCCTGGACAGAACATAAAACCATTTGACTGATTAAATGAAAGGATTCATATCACAGTGTGTATCTGTTTACTAAGTAAAAGGAGTGTGATCAGAACTCTGTGAGTCAGATGTCCACATGACTAACAGTCAGCAGTCAGCACATTTCTGCAGACAGCTGACAGCAGTAGAGACAGTGGTACAGTCCACACAGGCTGTATGTTACTTAGGGTTGGGACTCGTTAGGATTTTAACGGTTCCGATTCCTTACCAATTCCTTCTTAACGGTCCGATTCCTTACCAATTCCTTCTTAACGGTCCGATTCCTTACCGATTCCTTCTTAACGGTCCGATTCCTTACCGATTCCTACATTATATTCATTATACTTGCTATACTTAAACAAGTATATAATAAACACAAATGCAATCATACAAATACAAAAAACTTTATTCTAACTGTTGCACAGTACAATTAGATGAAAATACACATTTGTGTGTGGTGTGTATTTCAGATTAAGAGCTTGAATCATCTCCCTGAGAATACATAACAACAAAAAGTGATTCTCTGATTTCTACAGTAACACTATTACCTCAAATTAACCACAGCAATGTAATAAAAAATACTTATATGCATTCATGCTTGGGCACTGTTATTTACGTGACAACACCTGAACAGAACACACACACACATTGGCTGTTTGTTTCTACCGCTCCCCTCGCTGGAAGCCTCGGACCTCCCGCCACCCGCTCCCGTCTCAAACACGAGGTCTCCCCCTTCACGGAGCACCCACAGCGCACGCCCGGCCTGTTAAATAGCCTGTAACCATAACAACTGTGTGACACAAACTCAGTGCTTTAGTAATTAAATAATGTCGGGCTCGGTCGGGTTCGGACAGAAATATGCGGCCCGTGCCGCACTCTCATGGAAATGCACATGACGTTTTTTTTTTTTTTACAATCTAGGAACCGTTTGCAGGAACCGTTACTCCAAATGTGATGGAACCAGTTCCGTAACCGGAACTTTGGACCCGGTTCCAAAAAATAACCGGATCTGGATCCCAACCCTAATGTTACTACATCTATACAGTTCAACACTGTACCTACTGCAAGACCAACTGTGACACAGGCATTTCTTCACAATATTTCCATTAGGGATGTTTTTCCTCCATTTTGATAAAGATGTTTTACTTTTTCCTTGATTTAAGCCGTTTTCACACAGAGCGCACAAAGTGCAGACCTCCGCCAACGAACCCATTCATTGTGTATGTGCTACCGCGGCGCAAGAGCGCACCACTGTGCCGGCGAGCTGAGCGGCGCACGAGAGGGCACATGCCACGGCGTCTGCGCGCTGCCAGCCTGCGCTAGAGTTGAAAATTTTTTAATTTCACCGCAACGCTGTGACGACACCTCGGCATGTCCAATAGCAGAGAAGAGCCTGAAGTAGCCCCGGAAGCGGTCACCATGGAACTGTAGCTCCTGAACGAGACTGTACTCCCCCAAATCCTGTCTTGCGCGCCTTGCTCTCCGCTTGCTCTTCACCCTACCCCGCGGTGGGCGCCGCGAAAAACGCGCTCTGTGTGAAAGAGGCTTTACTATGCTGAACAAAACTTCAAACACAACACTTCTGTTTTTGCTCCACAAGATCTAAGAATTTTTTCTCTCACTCAATTGATGTATTTCTGTCAAATTTAGGTCACAAATTAGTTAAAATCCATAATAGTGAGCACTTCTCCTCTTCCAGGATAATCCCGTTGGAGGTACTATCAAATTCACAGAAACGACACTGGAGACGGCTTATGGTAGTAAAATGAACATTTATTTCACGGGCAACAGTTCTAGTGGACATCGCTGCAGTCAGCATGCCAATGGCACACACCCTCAAAACGTGGGACATCTGTGGCATTGTGTTGCATGATCAAACTGCACATTTCAGCGTGGCCTTTTATTGTGATCATTCCAAGGTACACCTGTGTAGTAATCATGCAGTTTGCAATGACATTTACTTAATGGCTCAGCAGGTGCTGAGCAGGGCAAATTAACAGCACATAATATATTTTAATACTCCAGCAAAGTCTCTCCACAAAGTCCTTGGTGGCCTGGCTGGTTTGGCAGGACAAGCTGAACCAAGAGGCAGGCACCAGTCACCAGTCACCAGTCAGTAGGGCACATGCTCATGCAGTGACCAGCAGCAGATGTGAATGGCGCTCGCTTGTTTGTGAGCAGTTAATGTGTGCAAGTGCTTAAGTGAACTGCGAGCAGGAAGCCGTCCTTTGTGACTGTGACTGAAGCTGTGCTTATCTGTGTTAGCGACCCCGCTAGCACGGAGCCTACAAACTTTTGCTGGCTAAATCCTAGCGTCAACTAGCCGCCCTTGTAGGGTTAGATGGAACCAGGTACCCTCTTTTATGTGTGATTATGGATTTCTACGCTATGATTCTGACGTGGCAGGTATTCCACCTAGCCTGGACTCTTGGGCACACACTCCTGCCTCCTGACTGCCACTCTCGACTCCAGTATGGAAGGGAGCTGCTTCTAAGATGGGATATCCTCGACCCACCAGTCGACCTCGAACCAACGGACTCCAAGTGCCCGTTTTTCGAGGAATTTCCGGCGGCTGAACTCGTAAGATCAGGAAACAAGGAAGAAGAGGCGGCACTCATCTGAAGCTGAAAAACCAGCTGCTCTCCCACATCCCGTTACCATCTATAATGCTCTCTAATGTCCAGTCCCTGTGGAACAAAACCGACGAACTTCAAGCCCAAGCCCGCTACAGCCACGACTTCAGAGATGCCTGCATCCTAGCCTTCACCGAGACCTGGCTGTCTGACAGGGACTCAGATGGGGATCTAGAGGCGGACAAATTTGGAGCACCTATATGGCTGGACAGAGAAGCTGCTGTAACAGGCAAGTCACCTGGTGGGGGGGTGTGTTTGTATATTAATCAGCACTGGTGTAAATCTGTCACTGTCGGGGGGAAACTCTGTACTGCTGACTTAGAACTGCGCTCTGTTTCATTACGCCCTCCCTATCTACCTCAGGAATTTCCCCAGATATTTGTGACTCTTACATACACCCGAGGGCTAATGAAAGAAACACCTGTGAACTTATCCATCAAGTCACACAGAGGAACAGGAACCAAGGACACGGAAGCAGGTCCCGTGGTCAGGGACAGAAGGCTAGTAAGTTTACTGGAAATCAGACAAAGTAGGCAGGTCTTTTTTCAAAGTGCTTTAAATTGATTTTTCAGAAGTTACTTTACTGCTGCTTCTTTAGCTCAGCTACTGTCAACTGTCAGAACCAAGATAGAAAAGCTAATTCCTTTGGGAGTAAATTGGGGATGGACACGGTGGGTGCTGTGCTTTAATCACAGTTAGCTTTGTAAGCTCAAGGTTAACTGTGTCAACCCTCTGGTTGTGATGAAGCGCTCCACGGCACCCTGCCAGCCTTTCTGCTGAAAGAAAAAAAATGCTATGTGGACACGGGCCACAGTAAATGGAGTGATCTTTGATAAATGACATGACAAGACAGCTCTGATGCTTCTTACCTCGAACCACCAGTTTAGCTGAAGCTGAGGCGCTGTCCACCACAGTCTGAGCTGTGCAGGTGTACATCCCTGCTTTACTCAGATGAGCGTTCACAATCAACAGGTCACCAATGTTTTCCTTCTGAAAGGGCACAGACAGAGCAAGAGAGAGAACATGGCAAATGAGTGAAACTCTGTGTTAGTCAGGAGCTCAACAGACACATAAACATGAGCTGCATGCTGCAGATGAACATTGTACTGAGAGGAAGATTATAGGAGCTCATTTTCAGCTAGACACACAGGTAGCTAACAGCAGCAACTTATTACATTAACATTCATTAAACGTTTAGACATGAAGGAGCCGGGACATGAAATGGATAGTTAATCTCATTTAGGAGCTTATTTCTGCCAGGCACTGTGCTCAGGTACTATGAAATGTTCAACTCACTGTCCTGAAAGAAACTAATTATAGTTGGACAGTATCTTGCACACAATGGTGTGGTCCATTTTGTCTCGCTGTTTAAGAGGATGCTGGGAAACCTGTCTGTGTCGGACATGTCCCTCCAAACTTTGGTGTCAGTGTAACAGCATTTATTTCGGTACCAGATACAGGTGAAACCATATTAGCATATTAATAAACAAGTGCAACCCTTGGTGATGAGGACAACAGCCTCTACCACACTAGACTACACTGCATTTTATTTGGAGTTGAAGAGAAATGTAGAGCTGTTCAGTAGACGATGGATGGAACAAATCTTGATCAAATCAATTATCAACAAACTAACAAGTATTGTGAATATAATCAGAGCCAGATGTTGAAGTCAGAAGAACTGAGATATGGTCTAATGCATTGCTCATTTTGATATTGCTGGCGTAGGAAAAATGTTTGGAGTCCACAGATTATTTTTTTAAATTTGTGTAAACTAGCATTCCCTTTAAATTCAGACCACTTGAGATGGAGCCTTTTTTGATGTTCAGATTATGGACGGACAAATTCATTCAAAAACTCATTTTCCCACTTTGTTTTTTCACACCTTCATGTGAAAACTTGCCGAATCAATCACCATTAATCACTGTGGCACATGACCCTGTGATGTCATCAAGCTAACAAAAAGATGAATCTGCTGTTCTTCTCTCTTTTTCTCCTGGGACCCCAGCAAGGTAGGGCAGAGCCCTGCCCCAGGTTGGGTACCCATTGGTTAAAAAGCTGTGTAACTGGCAAAAATATGTATATATATTAATTTAGGGGTATGGGCACAGCTAAATGATGAAATTCACGCAGACGGACAAAAATATATTTTTTCATTTTTCAGAATAAAACAAATGAAAAAGAAGTGCAGTATATGTGTAATATTTTGAGTCTCTGTCATCAAGCCGCAATTCCTTTTATTTTGAAAGTCAATGACAGAAGTTGAACCTTTGTCCCTGTCGTCCCATTTGTCACAGAGGACTCCAGTGATAGATCTGCAGCCTGAGGATGAGGTGACAGTCTACATCGAGTTCAAGACACCCAAGGTCTGAGGTTTTATGGTGGTGGACGGAGCATGTTAACATGATTCCTAACCTGGCAGTGATTGTGCAGAATGTTTTTGCCATCTTGGCATTAAGCGTAGCCAGTGAAAGAGACTTTTTCTTCACTGACTGGTAATCCCAGAACGGAGAACCCATCTTAATGTGAGTGACTGTAGGCTGTGTGTGTTTGATCATGGGTGCATGTTAGATCACAAGACTTTTATGAACAGGTGTGGGTGGGTGGCTTTGACTTAGACATAATGATGAGTAACGGATCAGTCCTGGTACTGAGCATTACGTGAACAGGCGGGTGCAGGTTTCAAAAAATGGACCTGTGCAGGACTCTGAGTTAGGGTTGTGCAGCTGGAACCGCTACACTATTCCCCCACCTTATCTTACCCCAGCTCCCAGCAGGAGCTGCAGCTTAACTCTGTGAATGTGGCCTGCTCAAGCAGACACAGAAACATTTTTTTAAGTGAAGAAGAGACCAGACAAGTCAGTGCTCCAAGCACACACAAGTTTGCAAGCTAACTTTCCAAGCAAAGGAGAAAAAAGCTGAGTTTGCGCTGAACTGCTAACTTTCTAAGGACACACAGAGCAGCCAGATTCCTCTGATCTGTACCACTGAAAGACAGCACAGAAAAGACTGCACTGGAACCACAACTCTTCTAACCCAGGCTTATCCACGGCAGACAGGACCACCAGCTAACAACTAGCACAACAAAGCTACTCTTCCCTCCTTTCTTAGACTGGTAACATAACAACTGGGCACAGCACTAGCACAACAGCACAAGCTAAGCAAGACTGATCTGATGTTTTTCAACAAATTGTTGTTGTGATCTCATTGTTGTCAGGTTATTGGGTTGTTAGTTTTGCCAAAGCTAAGTTGATGTTGGTTTGCTAATGCTTCACACAGACCCAGGGTCTTGCATGCAACTAAACATCCCATTTATTACCCTTGCACCTTTACACAACAAAGATGACACGCACATACTCATCTAATTTGGCTTTCAACATAACTACATCCTGAGAGGGAACTCAAAGTTCCAACTTCATAAGTTCCTATTGCTCTTCTGACCAACCACGTGTTCAGAGGACCTCCTTCTGAGGTCATCTTTGATTTGGTCACCATCTTTGTAGTTATCTCTGTTGTCAGCCATTTTATCTTTGTGTGTTCTTACATGCACCCTTGTCTAAACATGACATGAGTCATGCGTCGATGTAAGTCACACATGAATGAAAAAGTCTGCCATCTTGAATAGCTACCTACAGCTACACCACTTAGACAAACCACATACACTCAACAACTCTGACTCTGAAAACTCAAAATAATAACTTTTGACTGCTTTATTGCTACTATGACTGAAGGCTGGTTAAGGTCAATGCAACAACTAACCATGCAGTCAGATTTAAAAGTCACACATCTTAACATACATTCTTTATTTCTAAAAATACAAATAATGTCATTTTTCCCCACAGTAAATGTAGTTAGGGGTTTGTAGGGTCAGTTCCGCCTGCTTCTGTGAAAACAAAAAAAGTTCAACTCTGGTCTGCAGCCTCTGATTTACTTTACAAACTATTAGAAGAACACTTGCTTTCTTACTTAAAGAATTGCAGGTTTCAATGACTGTACACAGTTTGCGTGTGTGTTGATAAAGGACTTCTGTTCAGGAAAAGATGGAGGGGCACAGCAGCCATATTGAATTGAGTGACTAACAACTACTGACTGAGTAATATTATGGATGTAGAACCAGTAATTCACTCAGTAACCATCTCCATTACATTTACATTACATTTACATTTTCAGTTTGTCCATGGACAACACAACATAACATAATGAGCTCTAGTAGCACATGGGAAGAGAAGGAGGGGACTACATGAGGGGTTGCAAAAACTACAGCACTTTTCAGTTATTTTCTGAGAGGATGAGACAAAGGAGACACAAGAGGACAGGAGAGCCTATCTACTAATTAATTAATGTCAACTATAGGGAGACTAGGCTCACATAGGTGTTGACTACAGGACACAGGTATGTCATGAATGGCTCTTTAGTGTGCTCGCATAACTGGGATGTGAAACCAAAACTAACTGGATCAAATGTATACATTGTAACAAATATGTGAATCTTGGTGTGGACTATCAGATGTGAAAAGGCCCTTAGCTTTAAATACACTATATAGTGAATTATGGCCAACCTTTGTAGTGGTCTGAATGAAATTATTCAAATCAGAAAAGCTGAGTTACTTTCAGAACAAACACAACTCAAGTTTTCAGATTTGGCCAGGCCAGTGGAAACATAAAATCACAAAAAAACTGTGTTTATCCTCTTCAGGAAAGCCAGATAGAAAACCTTTGATCACAGACGCAGCTGGATTTTTTTCATGAGAATTACTGACACTAACAACCTCAAAGCTCAGGTGGATTCTGCTAATGGTCTTATTGGTTGTCTGATGTTTTGAATCCTGAATGAACCTAATCAGAGCCCATCACAGCCTCAGTTATCAGTGATGTCCACGATTCCCCTACACTACCTCACAAAACCACTAAATCCCCCAAGCAATATTTAAACAAACACAGTGCATGTTTAACCTTCATGCAGTAGAACTGTTCTTTAGGTTCTATACACAAGTATCATCCACACCACATTCTCTCAAGCATGCATCAGAGGACTCACCCCCTCCACGCGGTGGTACGGCCCCGCTGTGTCCTCCAGGTCCAGCAGGACCCCGTTGAGGGCCCAGGTGAAGGTCAGGTCCATGGTGGGGTCGTGGGAGGCGTGACACTGCAGTGTCACATTCTCCCCTTGATTGATGTCAGCGTTAGAAGGAGCCAACGTGATCTTAGTTGCATCTGAATGGGCAAAAATTAAAGCTAATTCAGATTCAAACGAATGGCAGGGGTGTGAATTTTCTCAATAAGTACCACATGTTTTAAAATCCTAAAAGAAAGAAGAAAATCCTCCAAAATGAAGAGAGAGTTGATGAGCCTGACAGGTGACTGTGAAATAATGAGGCTGGTTTTCACATCCTATTGACAGACGTTTTTCACAGCTCACATTTTGGCATGTTCCTCAGGAAAAGCACAAGTACAGTTGATAACATCCTAATATTGTGCATACCGGCTACTGTTGTGGCTCTCTGGGACACTCAGTGGAACTGAGCCATCGTTAACAAAATTAGTTTCACCTGCTATTTCTTGTTATGACGGGTAAAAATGTCTGCTGAGCATTTAAAAGGGCAGTCTTATGAGAGCCCTAATGTATGTGTGTGTGTGTGTGTGTGTGTACCTCTGACAGACAGGTGTCCAGTGCTGTTAGCTTTGCCCAGGTAGTTTTCAGCAAAGCAGGTGTACTTCCCTTCGTCTGCCCTGCTGATGTTGTGGATCCATAAGATGCCGTCTGGAGTTACTGTGACTCTAAGAAGACACAAGCATACAGAGAATAAAGAGCACCCGCAGCTGGATGACTACAGCACTGCTACCAACTCAGTGCATACAAGGAGACGGACAAAATATCTGAAACAACTCTCGTGTAATCCAACATGACATAACAATCTGTTTCTTCAAATGTCATTACAGAACATAAACATTATAGGCATCACAACAATATTATCTGTGTTCTCACATACTGCTCCTCTGGGTCATGTCTTTTTAAGTCCAGGCTTACACTGCATGTGTGAAAGGGGCTTCAGTCACCAGATCCCAACCAAACTGGACATTTCACACAGTGCAGTTTTCAATTAGAGTGCAGCTTTTTGTGTCACTTTCACTGCCAAACAATTGGCTCAGATGTTTTGGCCAAATCGGATTGTGAAACTGTGTCCTCGCATCTCAGCAGTGCCTTTGGTGAGTACATCATCAGAACAGATAGAGATTGTAGACTACAAGACTCAGGCTGGCTGAACACACAGTTTCCTGTCATTACTGGGTGGAATTCAAAAACAATCAGGAGTTGAATTAGACTGAGGCTACCTGGGAGACATCTCTCATATTCACTCATAACTTTAAACTGTGGAAATAAGTATTACTTACATGCTACAGACAGACATACGTGCACAGTGCTCATGTTAGCTTGATTGTTTAAAGCTTCAAATGACTGACAGGTACCACCCACTCTACTGCTTTAACACTGAATGACTGATGTGTTTGGACTAAAGGAGGATGGCTGGTCCATTAGATGCTGTCAATCACACTGACTGAAGATTTCAACTAAATGGGTAACTGAGTGATTGCTTCCTAAATTCATCTGAAATTTTAAATAAGCAATCTAATCTTCACTATTTTGACAGCCTTTTAATCCTTAAAAGACTGTCAAACATCTGACACAGAGAAGAGAGTTTGCCGACCACTAAGCATACAGACAATGATGAATTCATAGTTAGACCAACATTAATATGACACTGACAAGGGACTGAAAAACCTTTCCACTGAAAGACTTTAACTCTGATATGATGCATTCTCTACTCTTTATTGTGTGTTTAGCCTAAACTTTGATGTTTCTGCCTTTGAATCAATATGACACACACCAACACTCAGGTGGTTACAGACTTTCCATGCAGCTGTGACAGAATCTGATGAAATCAACAGCAATAAATCCTCTGATACATACACACACACAACTGCGGGAAGTCGCTTTTGATCTCACCTCCAATTAGACATCTCTGGGTTTTTTCTGTTTTAATCTTTCAACAGTTGATATGAGTTAAAGGTTGTTTTTTTAATGAGCTGCGTCTCCCAGATTGTGGGGGCTTGCTCACTCTGCAGATGACATTATGATAGCTTCTCTTGTTTATTGCTTGAAGTTACAAGAGTGGACAGGTGTGATTTTGCCTGGAGCAGGGTCAGACTGCGACAATGACCCTCACTATCAAGAGAATGTAGCATCTACTGCAACAGTATATGAGTAAATTATATATACAGTATACATAGCAACATTCAGTAATGTGAAATTCTGTTAGAAACATTCTCATCATAGTTTAATCACTGGTACACTCAGCAGCAGTGAATGTGTGTGTGTGTGTGTGTGTGTGTGTGTGTGTGTGCGTGCGCATGTGCATGTGTGTCTGTGTGTAATAATGATGACTTATGCCATCAGGTTTCCACCTAAGCTGCAGTCTCATTTCTACTAAAAGAAGTGAACTGCTTTATGAGACTTACCTATTTCTTGCAACACACATTTAGAAACATTGCAGATTTTAGTTGAAGATCACATAAATGGAGTCGTACAATCTACAGATAGGAAGTAAAGACTCTGTGTGAAACCGATTTGTGTACTAGAGACATTTTAAATCAATCTATTGGACCAGTATCTTGGATGAGTAAGTTAACTGATGGCTTTTGGCTCTAAAGATCTTAAACAAAACACTAACACACAATAATAATAATAATATAACGTACAGAAAACCATTCAAGGAAAGCTGTGGCTTCTTTAGGCAACACGTGTAGCTGTTGAAACTGGTACTGACAGGTACTTAAAGGGACACGTGGTAGGTTTTCAATCAGTGTCACTGTGATGTGTTTCGCATCATCTGGCAGATTCTGGTTGCCAGATGGGCAACTGGTGGCATGGGGGGGCGCTTTAACACTGTTCAATTGCACACATTCCCTACAATACGGCGACACAGCTCTGGTTGAAAATCTGTAAAGTATCCCTTTAACAGCCCAGTTGCCAGAATAAAGTTACTGCTGAGTCGATTTGTGTACTTGTGTTTGAAATTGTCACTGAAGCCATGTTTTGTGTGTGTTTTGGGTGTGTTTTCAATCAACTAAACTTTACAGCACTTCACAGAAACTCCTCCGCCAACAAGTGTTTTGGAGGTGTAACTGCAGAGTGACACTGAAACACCACCACAAGTATAAATGCTCAAAATGGCCACATGTGTAGGCCACACTGTAGACTCTGCATAGAGCTGACGCACAACTATAAATCCACCTTCAGCCTGTAGTATAGCATAGTGTCTCCATTTCATGTATATGGCATGTTAATTCTTTATTTTGCAACACAAGAAATACCTGAACTCTGAAATCACAGAAAAAGTCATCCCATAAAATACCCATGGGAGGGAAATGAGAGATATATAAATATAGCAAAAAGGTTTTAAAACATGAGGCAATGCACTGTAGTAAATATGGAAATCAGACTGATTCTGTTTTACCTGCTACTGTTGATGAGCAGCTCAGTCCCGCGGCTCCAGAACAGGCTGGGCTTTGGGGCAGCTCGAGGGCGACACTCGATCATCACCTGCCCCCCTCTGGCTGCTGGGATCAGTCTCCTTACTGGATTCAACCTGAAGTCTGGAGCCTGAACTGGAAGGACAGGAGGCAGGATGGAGTAACAATAACAGCACAGAGAGGAGAATACAAGGAGCGTGATAGAAGAGATGCAGTAGGGAAGAGGATGGAAAAAGGATGATTATGAGAAATAAAGAAATAGTGAAAGATGGTTAGAATGCAGTTAATGTGAGGCAAGTGAGTGGTACAGTATGATTTGTACACAACACTTTGTGTACAAATGTGTTTGTGTTTCTTTAATGATGTAGGTCTGAATGTTTAATAGTTGTGTCTCAGTAGTATATGAGAAGTGTTATTTTGGGAATTAAGATCTTTTTACAGTAATAATAATAAAAACAGTGTAATGAATGTAATTTCAAATGAGGGAAATGGTAGACAATACTTCTTTTCTACCTTGGACTCTGAGCTCGGCAGTTGAGTAGATGGTGCCATGTTTGTTCTCAGCCACGCACTGGTACATCCCAGAATCCTCCAGGGCCAGGTTACTGATCTTAAGACGAGCCCCGTTCACCTCCACCCGGTCCTGGGGGCATCGGAGAAAAAGGTAATGAGGGAGGTAAATAAAAAGGGACAGAAAAGGAAGAGAGTGAAGAGGTAAAAAAATTATGTGTGAGCTGAAAAATGAAGCATTTGTGTGCTACGGTGTACAGGAAGAAAAATGTCACAACAAGTCCTACTCTACCCAATAAAGGGGAGAACTCCTATTCACAGTGAATCAAAGTGAAGTTGTGCCCATCCATGAAAACATTTCCAATTTTCTTCAGTAATTCTTTCTGAAAGGGCAGATCCACATGGGACTAATAGTGACATTCTGGAAAACTTATATTTTTCTCTCTGTTTTGGCCTCTCATCCACAAACAAACAGAGTTTTAGATCATTACAACAGAGATTTTTGAAAACATCTTTCAAAGGCAAGTTTGATTGCCCCCCTCTCCACTCCCCCACCGCTCAGCTTTCACATTAGTAATGTTGTTTCTTGCTCGAGAAGACTTGCTTTGTCATCTTTGTGACATTTTGTTGTGCTACAATGTAGAAATGACGCAGATGGATACTGCTGCCATGGGCACCGTCATTGGCTGGGACCTGGAGCAGCGTGGCGAAGCTCTGTTGGGCATGGAGCACTCCACCTCCCACCGGAGCTCTGACTGCAGATCATAGGTGCCTGCAAAGCCGAAACTGGGTCTGTCTATAGAAGCATCAGTATTAAATTGAGACTGTTTCATAACTGGTTAAAAACTCCTTGTAGTCGTGGTAAATAGCACTCCATTTTTGTGTTTTGGTACAGTTGGTTTGCACACCTGTTGCATACTGAACACGCATGGTCTTTTATCAAGACCCCTTTTTTGAGCGGATTCGAGTACAGATTAATGTACCATACCTGGGTACAGTACACAGTGCTCAAATTAATCAAACAAACTGGACTTTGGGGTCAAGTGTGCTGGAATCTGGACCTGGGTCTCTGATGTGAAAGCCCATTTAAGGTGTAGACTTTGTATCCATGTGGACATGTAAAACAGAGCAATCCTCAATTCATGCATGCCAGTTGTTGTTGTTTGTAATGACCATGCGCCAGAAACAATAACAACAATGGCGGACTGCTGCACTTAATCTTATCTGCTCCACCTCAGCATCCAGAGGGTTAATGTCTGACAGAAACAACAGTTTTAGATCAGTACCAGCGGATGTTGGGACAACTTTTTTGAGCAGAATTGTTTTTGTTGAATTGAGGAGTGGAAGGAAATTTTCACATGTCCAGAGTATCATTCTTATCTTTGAGTGAGCTCCTTCATCCTTATATCGAAGGAGAAGGTGAAGAGATCTCCAGTGGGTATTGTGAAAAAACGGAATGTTAGCCTGTACACTTTACTACCTGAGTGACGAGAGGAGACTGTTGCAGAGAGCTAACACTGCTGAGCATTTGGAGTTGTCTTTGCATTCTAGTGTGCATGGAGATATTTTGTAAAACAAAGTGATGTAGACAGAACTTTTTCTTTTTTTAAACAGAGGGGGAAATATCTATTTTCAAAAACACCTGAACACTAAAGCAGTATGCTGTGTGTGTTACCTGTGTGCTGAGTGGCTGTGCATTGCGTAGCCAGCGTATGGAGGGCCGGGGTTTACCAGCAGCAACACAGCTCCAAAGAAGCTCTGAACTGATCTCCACCTCTGAGTCGCTCATCACCTGTAACCACTCTGGCTGAGCTGAAGGTTTGGAGAAGAAACAGGAGAGAAAAAGAACAGAAATAACACAGAGACAGACAATAAATAGGAATGCATTACAGAGTGAACTAAAGGTGCGAAGCAACGAGATATTTTGCCCTTTTCAGACACTGAATACGTTACAATGCAGGCTCAATCAGTGATGGGTTCTTGACATTTAGATGGAGGTGACTTTTAAATTAATGTTCCTTATGCTTACGCAATATTTCACACCTGGTGCATGAGAAAGTGAGGTACAGGGAAAAAGAGAAAACAGTGGTGAGTTAAAAGTTATTATACCAAGGAGGGAGTGTTTTTTTTCTCACTTAACTGTCTCAATGATGGATTTTAAAACATATTTTCCCACTGAAGCCTTAATAACCATTGTAAGCTTGAGGGACAAACAGTGAAACTACTGAAACATTTAACTTTGACAACCAATTCTGCTGCTTGTTTTATAATATTAGTCAGGGCACAGGGCCATTCATGTCTGTTTGCTCACATGCTGTATGTAAAGAGTATTGCTGGGAATTCAATTACACATTCAAGCAATTGGCATAAATGAACACTGAAAATTCATTTAAAGAATGTTAGTCAGATAATTATTGTTTTTCAACGTCTTTTACTTCATTGCACTGAGGGAAAATAGTCTTTGTAGACTAATCTGATAGAAGATTGATGTTTTTCAGAGTGTATTAATATACTGATTTTGTGCATGAGAGATAAAAATTTAGATAATTAATGAATGACAGTAATTTAAGGCCACGTCCACACTACATTTTTATTTTAAAATGGCATTTTTAAAATGAAAATGATCTCTCTAAGCGTTTTTACATCGTTTCAGAAATAATCTCTGTCCATATTAACATGCCTGAAAAAACATATCACATGACCAATCACCTACACTGGGCATGCATGTCCCACTGTAAACAGGAAGCAGATTGTCTACTTTGTTTGGTTGCTTAGTTACATACAATACTACAGAGATGGTGGAAGATAAGACCAGAGATTTCTTTTCACCGACACAGCTGTACCCAAGCTCTACGGAGAAGTGAAGCATAAAGTTGAGAAACCTTTGAGTGAAGCAGGAAGTGTGGGATTAACTTGTGACACCTGGACTTTAAGGTCAGTGGATTCATATGTGACTATAACAGCCCATTATTTCACAGAGGACTGCTGTCTCAGGTTTTCCAAACTAGAGCAGTACACGAAAGTCACACAGACCTCATGCAAAATGCAGCACAAGGATGGAAGATTGCCCATAAAAACCTTGTCACTGTAGCAGTCAATGCTTCTAACATATGTGTTGCCATTCAGTTAGCGGGATACCTGCATGTGCAATGTTTTGCTCACCCGTTTAATCTGGCCTAGTAAAGGGAATTAAATCTGCCCACAGTTCAGTATGCAGCATTTCTGACTATGTTGGTCAGTCTGTCTGCTTTGCATCACATTTTGCTGCAATAAAAATGATTAAACTCAGACTGAAAACTTTATCTTATGAGGTAAAACTGATGTTGACAAAGTTTTGCTTTGGGAAAATAATTTACAGTTGGAATAAAAGGTAATAAATCACAATATATCACAATATATTTTAGCGCAATACTCAGCATATCATCAGTGGATGCTTGGCATAAACGTAGCAATGGTTATTTGTTTTCAAACAAAAATGTATTAGTTTGGATGTATCCTGAGAAGGTGATGCAAAACATTGAATCACTCTCCCTCTCTGCATGCCTTACCTTGTGCTGCTGCAGCCGTTTCATTAATCCGACGGCATTCAACTCTTGTGCCGTTTTGAAAGTGATGAGAAAACGTTCCCAGGTCTGACCTCACAACATTGCCCTTGTGACTTTTATGTCAAAGTGTATTTATAAGACCGACATGTTAAGCTGTCGCTAGATAAAAAGTACAGTAAAGGGATGCATGTCTGAAAGGGACTATAAAACATAAAATTACTTAACATGCTTTGCTGCAATCCAAACAAATGCTCACACAATATGTTTTCCTTACCTTGCACGTTGATGCGTCCCTGGTATGTGTCGCTTCCCTCTGAGTTGTAGGCCTCACACTCGTAAACACCCTCATCATCGAAGGAGAGTTCTGGCAGAATGAGGGTGGGACTCTCAGCACTTAAGCCAGCCTTGGACGGCATCAAGCCGTCCACCTTCCTCCATCGCAGTTTTGGGACTGGACTATAAGAGAGAGAAAAGAGCGAGGGTTAGGAGGTGAAGCAAAGGAAGTGGAATTCATTAATTTCCGTAACCTCTTAACCTCTTGAGGGTTGCGGGGGGGCTGGAGCCTATGCCAGCTGACAGTGGGCAAGAGGCAGGGTATACCCTGGACAGGTTGACAGACTATTGCAGGGCGGAGGAACAATGGTAGTTTCAAAATGAAACAGCACAAAGAATGAGCGAGATTCAGGCAAATTTAAGAAGTGTGAGGAAAAACATTCAGACAAGTGAAAAGCTGCACAGGTCACAGCCTCTCAAGCCAAAGCCGTTGCAGAAACATTACGCAGTGATTTCAGAGTTGGAAACTTACTTTCCATAGGCAAAGCACTCTAACTGAGTGGTGTGTCCTGCTAGGGCATAGGTTTCTGCTGGGAAGCGCACTTTGATGCTCGGAGCTGACTTTCTGGGATTGGCTGAAATGAAATACAGATGAATATATTCAGATTAAATCCCATCCAGATTGTGCACCTCTTATCTTATCTTTGATAAGATGGGACATTTGCACTGACTACTTCACTGTATATTTATGTTACACACATGCTATTCACATACACAGTACAATAGAAAAATTTGTCTTGTTAGTAATGTTAGTCTTTGTTTTGTTCTGGACAGTTACGATACGATACAATATACTTTATTGTCCCACTAAGGGAAATTTGTCTTGGACTCAGCAACCGCGCCATAAATGCCTTGACAGCCACAATAACAACAAACAATACATCAACAGCCATACCCTCCCAACAACACTTACATAACAGTATTGCACATATCCCATAACATTACACATAACACATACATACACCATACAATTTTTTTTTTTTTTTAATTCGTTTATTTTTTTTATCAGGGACCATGTACAGAGAACACTGGATTCAACAGAGTAAAGATACACTGCACCAGATTATAGCTTTTTAGCTAGTTTCCATCTGCAGTCTCTGAGGCAGGCAAAAGAAGAAATAACAAGAGAAAAATTAAAATATTACAAAGAGACATATAAAAAGACAGACTGAAACGGTACAAGAAAATAGAGTGCATTGAAATCCATGGGACAACGCACACACAGCGTCCGAAGTGCGAGTGCTCACAGTTCCAGAAAACAGTCATACAAGGTGCACATGCCCATACAGAGCGCACAGTGAAATGAGGCAGCTAGAACACCCATGTCTCATTTGGTCTTCATGTAATCTGTACATAAAGTACATAGTGCAAAATGAGAACAGGATATTCACAGGTGTTAAATGGCGATTAATCTACTACATAAAGTGCATGGTGCAAGATGAAAACAAAATAATCACAGGTCATATAAGCAATAGATCTACACACTAAAATAGGAGACACATACAGGGTACCTATACCAATATGCAATGGAACAGTAACTCGATCGACCGCTTATGAAAAGAAAAAGAAAACAGGACAGCATACCTCGACAGCAGAGTACCTACTCAATGCTGACAGGTTTGGTTACTTAAAATCTTTTTTTTTTTTTTGCTTCTCTAGAGAAGGCTTCATTGTTAGCACAGATTTTCAAATCTGTTGGAAGATTATTCCATTCCTTTATAGCTTTATACGAGAAAGCTGTTTGTGCAAAAGCAGTTTTACGTTTGGGAATACAACACTGCCACCTAGAGGTACTTCTCGATACCCTGCTCATCTGTTCCGAGGTCAGCTGAACAAAGGGCTTGAGGGATGGAGGTGCAGTGTTGTGAATGATTTTAAAAACCAGATGTACATCTGCATACATAATCATGTTACCAAAGTTTAGCATCTTATGTTTGTTGAGTATGTGGCAATGATGATACTGTCGTGTTTTCTTATCCAAAATTTTAAGAGCTTGCTTGTACAGTGACTCAAGGGGCTTCAGGGTCATCTTGTTAGCTTGGGACCAGCATGAGATACAGTAGTTAAAATGTGACATAATCATGGCATTAAAAAAGGTTTTGGCTGCTTCCATCGTAAGTGAATTTCTGATACATCTGAAATTTGCAAGGTTGTATTTCAGAGTGCGGCTCACCTGTTTTATGTGTTTTTTAAAACTGAGAGTGGAATCCAAAATGATACCCAGGTATTTAAATTCAGTTACATTAGTTATTTTTTCTCCATTTACAGTTATGTAGGGATAGTGCTTTTGTTTGTTGGTGAAAAACATGGTTGCTGTTTTCTTAACATTTAAAGTGAGACATGATTCATTTAGCCAGTTAGAGACTTTCTCCATGGCGACTGTTAACTTGGCAGCCACTTGGTCTGCATCCCTCCCATGCGTGTGGATAACCGTATCGTCCGCGTACATTTGTATGTCTATATATCACAGACCGACGGGAGGTCGTTTATGTACAGAGTGAACAGTAGTGGGCCTAGAATCGAACCTTGTGGCACCCCTACTGTGCAAGCTCTTGTAGGCGATATGAGACCATTTATACGCACACATTGGGAGCGACCAGAAATGTATGATTTTAGCCAGGTCAGGGTATTCATGGACAATTTATACTGTGTCAGCTTTGAGAGGAGAATTGAATGATTAACCGTATCAAAGGCTTTGCGCAGATCTAAGAAAATTGCCCCTACCACCCCACCTTTGTCAAGATTCAGTTTGATAGTTTCAAGAAAGTGTCAGCATGCCGTTTCGGTTGAGTGATTTTTCCTTAAGCCGAACTGCGTGGGATGCAGCAGGTCTTCGGACTCAAGATGTTCTATCAGCTGTTCCGCCACCACCTTTTCCACAGCTTTTGACAGGACAGGGAGTATACTGATAGGCCTATAATTGCTAATTTCTTGTTTATCTCCTGATTTGTATATGGGAGTTACAATAGCTGATTTCAGAGCACTAGGAAAGGTGCCTTCCTGGATAGATTGATTTATCAACTTTGTTATTGGGGTGGTCAGGTTGTCTTTATACTTTTTGAGGAAGACAGTGTCTAGTCCATGAATATCCTTAGTCCTGGAGCTTGACAGAGATGAAAGGATTTTACATAGCTTTGCCTCATCTGTGGGCTGAAGGTTTAGATCCCTTTCATGGTTTATTATGATCTGATCAGGGTAGATTTGTGAGAAGTTCTGACTCAGTTCCTGAATGGACATAATAAAATAGTCATTAAAATTGCTGGCTATATCTAGGCTGTCTGAGATATGTGTACCATTTAGTTTAAGCTGCATGACTTCACTCTTTGAACATTCCTTTCCTGTGAGTTTGTCAATACTTTTCCAAAGCTTTTTATTGTTCCCTTTTGCATCTTTAATTATCTCCAAGAAAAAGTTTGCTTTTGCTTTCCGAAGTTGCATTGTGACTTTGTTTCTGAGGCTTTTGAAGATCAGGCGATCTGTACTTAGACCAGATTTTAGGAATTTTTTAAGGGCTGAGTCCCTTTTTTCATGAGGTTCCAGAGTGTGTCATGCAGCTATGGTAGCTCTTGTTTTACCTTGTGTTTGCATTGCACAGTTGTTGTATATTTTAAGGTAATTCGTTTAATTGTTGCCATTAGGTTGTCACATGCCTGTTCACAGTTCATATCAGAAGTTATTTCATCCCAATTAACATGCCTTATTTCGTTTTCAAATGGTTTTGTGTTTTTCTTTGGTATAGACGAGGTGTATTTTCCTCTTTCCACAGACTTTTGATTTTTGTATCGCATTTTTGATAGTTTACGAGTTACCAACGTGAGGTTATGATCAGACATGCCGGTGATCAAGTTGTATATTTTCATTATGCGATCTGGTTTGTTTGTAAAGATCAGGTCCAGTAGGGTTTGGGAGGAACTAGTTATTCTGGTTGGACTGCTTATCATCTGAGTCATGTTGAACTTGTTGGTGATGTCCTTAAATTTTTTCCTCTGGGTTTTACAAAGCCAGTTCAGATTAAAGTCCCCCATAAGAAGCAGTTCTTTGTTGCCATACTGTCTGAGTACATCTGATA
Source organism: Epinephelus lanceolatus (assembly GCF_041903045.1). NCBI lineage: Eukaryota > Metazoa > Chordata > Actinopteri > Perciformes > Serranidae > Epinephelus > Epinephelus lanceolatus. The sequence goes on from NC_135734.1 coordinate 6,802,121, forward strand.
GATAATCAAAGAATGTGTCCTTAGAAGATGGAGGTCGATAGATCGCAATCACAACAAAACACATTTCTGGGGATAAAATAATCTTAACCCCAGCACATTCCATACCACTCTCAGGGATGTCAATTTGTGTACACTGATAACCTTCTTTCACATAGATCATGATCAATCCCCCCTGCAGTTTTTTCTGTCTTGTAGATAGATACTATAGGCAGGTACATTAAAAACAGTTGATGGGGTTGATGGGGTTAACCAGGTTTCTGACAGACACAGGTAATCAAGGTTTGAGTTGGTCAACAGTTGTTGAAGCTGTTCTGTTTTAGAAACAACACTCCTTATGTTGAGATGACCTCCAAAAATGCCTTTTGGCTTTACCACTGGGTCCCATAAAACCTTAGCATGATTGACTGTCTGAAACATTTTAGTAGCTTGTTGTTTTTCAGTTACAGTTTCTGACCCACATATGTCTCGCTTCACAACAGTCTTACCAGATCTAGTTGAGTTGAGTCCCATTGAGGGGGCTACTGCTACGCTGATGATACCGGCCTCCTGATAAGCAGGGTTGGTGTTGTCCTCCAGCTGCTGGACGTCTAGCCCTCAGCGCGGCTCCGCTGGATGAACCGCCGCCACGCAGACACCCGGAGAAACCGGGCTGGTGTTGGCCGCCAGCCGCTGGGCTTCAAGCAGTTGGCTCGGCTCCGTCGGATGAACAGCTGCTGCGCTGACATCCAGAGGGACCTGGTTGGAGTTAGCCACCAGTACTGTTGCCAACTCCTCAGTAAGAAAAGTAGCTATTGGCTGTCCTAAAAGTCGCTAGAACTCGCTAAATGACGTCATCGCCTAATTTGCATAATTGTCCATATGCATGTAATTGTAATGGATGCTGTAAGAGAGAGGAATAACATCGTGGGAGAGACAAAAACTGAGTAAAAAAACACCCTGAATATGTTTAGAACTACAAATGAACCTTTTTTCAGTGATTTATATTAGACAAAGAAAATTTTACATTTACATCCCGCCCTGACTGTAAACCAGGTCGGGATCAGAGCAATAGATCAGCCAGCGGTGGTTCCGCGCATGTGCGATTCACTTGCAGTCTGGACGTGGAGGGGTTAACGTCTCCTGCTCTGCCTGCTGCTGGGAGGGAGGACTGGGCCGTCTGTGAGTGCTTTGGGGCGAGAGAGGAGCTCACGGCAGCATCCGCTGCCCGTTGAGAAGACTAAGAATGATACGTGCTCTCACAACAGAGTCTCCAGAAGTCTTCAATAACATCAGAAAAAGTCGCTAGATTTGTTGCTAGTCGCTTTTTTGAAAAAGAGTCGCTAGAGGGGTCTGAAAAGTCGCTAAATATAGCGACAAAGTCGCTAAGTTGGCAACACTGGCCACCAGCCGCTGGGCTTCAAGCAGTTGGCGCAGCTCCGTCGGATGAACCGCCGCTGCGCTGACATCCGGCGGGACCGTGTTGGAGTTGGCCACCAGCCACTGGGCTTCATAACGTTGCCGCGGCTCCGCCGGGTGAGCCGCTGCCGAGCTGACATCCAGAGAGACTGGGCCGATGCAGGCCCGCAGCTGCTGGGCCCCCCCGCTGTCCACGCGACTCCACTGCGCCAGTTCCCGCAAAGATAGGAGCTGTCAGTTGGTAAGCCGACAGTGTACTCGGTGTTAGCTGCGGTTGCCAAGTTAGCTGGTTTAGCTGTAGTTGTTGTGCCAGCTGCGGTAGCCAGGTTTGCCAGTTTAACTGTGATTGTTGTGCTTGCAGTGGGGGCAGAGCTCGCCCTGTAGAGAGGCTAGCTGTGCTGTTAGCATCCAAGGGCTGTGGGCCCGGATTCACCTCCACAGAGATGTAGCGTTACCAGCTGGGTTTACTTGCTCTGGTTTCGTGGAGGGCACCCTAGCACGGCCGTTGTCCAGGAATGTGGAGTACAACAGGTGTTGACTTTCGGAGGTCGGAGAGTCGTGATTTTCAGCCGTGACATACATAACACATGCTAAAAGATCACCATAATAAAAGCACTATAAAAAATATTGCACAATCTTCGGCCTCCAGCAGAATTATTTAAGAGTTTGATAGAGGTTGGAACAAATTCTTAAAACGGTTGAGTTTGCAGTTAGGGACTCTATATCGTCTGCCCGAGGGTAGGAGGTCATATTCTAAATGAAGAATATGGGATGGATCAGTCACTATCCCCTGGGCTTGCCTAAAAACAGTTTGCTCATAAATGGACTGCAAGGTCCGATAGTCCCTTCTTCCCATAACCTTCATGGCCATGTGCACCAGACGAGCAAGCTTAGTTTTCAGTTTTACAGTGAGGTTCCCATACCAGGCTGACATCCCCTATCGGACTAAGCTCTCTAGTACTGCCTGGTAAAATAAAAACATGATGCTTTTGTCCACACCATACACTCTAAGTCTGTGCAAAAAATACAATCAAGTACAAGTTGTGACATTTGGTGGATATCCATGATCCCCAGAGGAAGAATACTACTAATTTAGATGATCACCTGACCTTTCCTCTAAAGCTGCCCTGATCCTGGCCAAGTTTTCAATTTGTTCCAACAATAACCTTAAAATGTAATGGTACCAATTAAATCTATTAAACATATTGGGCCCTAGCTTAACACCAGGCACAAAGCGGCGCACAGTGCAGTGCAACTGTCATTTCTTGTTTCTGACCGTCACAGTTGTCCTATTTGCTGCCAGTGCCCACATTGTGTAAGTACTAAATGGACTTGCGCCCATGGGTGAGAGGCGGGATACACCCTGGACAGGTCGCCAGACTATCGCAGGGCTGACACATAGAGACAGACAACCATTCACAATCACATTCACACCTGCGGACAATTTAGAGTCACCAATTAACCTAGTCCCCAACCTGCATGTCTCTGGACTGTGGGAGGAAGCTGGAGTACCCGGAGAAAACCCACACTTGCACGGGGAGAATATGCAAACTCCGAACAGAATGGGTTTGAACCAGAAACCCTCTTGCTTTGAGGCGACAGTGCTAACCACCACACCACCCTGACGCCCACGGTCTTAAATCAATGGTGCAGTATTTTCCTGCTACTTAAAGGGCACATTATTAAGATACTAAGATGTGACTACATATGCTGGTTCACAACACGCATTGACGCACAGGGAGCAGCATTACTTGAATTAGAACTGTGTTAGTCTGTAAAGGTTAGAGTCATAAAGCTGAACACACACAAACGCAAACCCCCTCATCCTCAATGGAGGATTTTTTTAGGTGGGGGGCTGAATTCAAGTCTAGCACCTGGTTTGCTCACTGTCACTTTCTACTGTTAAACACTTTTGAATTTGCACACTATACTGTATACTGTACCTTACTTATTGAAATTTCAGTAAGGTATGAAGATACAAAAAAATAGATACCACCCAAGCCTAGATAGATATCCCTCTGCCCTCTGTTCATACTTAATCATCAGTAAGTATGCATACGGTTTCTCCAGACCTCTGTGTTAAAGCTAGATCGGGCTGCTAATAGATGAGTCATGCAGCTGCAAAGTCTTCATACCATCAGGCAGCACAGTGAGCTGGTTGGCCTTGCTGAAGGTGCTCTTGGTGCTGATGTCCAAATTGATGGTGGTGAAGCAGAAGTAGTTTCCGGTGTCGTTTGGTTCTGCTTTGGCCACGTACAAGTTCCCTGTTACCTGCGATACAAACCAGCGGCCGTCGTCCGTCTTGATGAAGTTGGGAAATTCGTTGATTAACCAGCGGTAGGACAGAGCTAGAGAGGAGACAGATTGGTGCAAATCACATTAATCAATGAAACAGTTGGGATGTACTGGGTTGAACTTACTGGCATCCTGCCAGTGCTCAGTTTCAAGCAGTCAGCAGACTCCGTCAAAATTTGCACTTAAATGCGACATCATATCATGTTCACCCTTATCCCAAAGAAGGTTCATAATTCTGTTCATTTCAAACACTGTGACCTGTGAACCACCTTTTGACCCTCATCCCTGTCAGCAGCAGGCTGTTTCAGCTTTTCTAACAGCTGGTTCTCAGTGAGAGAAAACTATCATGAAAATAATTATCCAGCACATCATTGTCATATCATATCTGCAGCTTCTCCAATTACCCTGAAAGAGAGTGGATACCTGGGTAATGTACAGGTGGCTGGCAGGCCAGGAAAGTTCCTATGCCTTCATATGCTGTCTGAGGACTCCTGCTGTCTGGTGGGAAGTCATGGAGGTCTGGAGAAACATGCAAAGGTGTAGTCAGAAAATCAGAAAGTCATGGAAAAAATAATGTCACACACAGTCCATAACAAGGACAGCAATAGTACACAGTGGATAATAACCAAAGTACATTTGCAGAGAGTTAGTGTAAAGCAAGTCCTCTGAATTGCCACAATGCCTTCTATCTCTGCCACCGTGACCCACTCAGGCAGCTCAAAGGATGAAAAGGTCATTCTCACTCACAGCCAAATTTGAGGTTAGCTGCTCGGCTGATGATGGTGCCACAACGGTTGATGGCCAGACACTGATAGGAGCCTGTGTCTCGAATAGACTCAGGGCTGCTGATCACCAGGCTACCAGCCACCAGGGTATAGCGCAGGTCCAAACCCAATGGGACCTCTGTGCCATTCACAAGCCATCTGCAAGACAAAGAGCAGGGCAAAGTAATAAGAAGAGGAGCTAATAAATGTAACTATTAAAGTTCCAAAAAGGTAGGGGCTGAGAATGGATGTTGTGGTGAAGCTTTTGTCTTTGCTGTGAGCCTGTTCACGTGTGTGTGGGAAGTATCCGCATACAGTCATAGCCGCGGGACAGTGTATGTCATTAAGAGTGGTTGAACTACTGTAGCCATCCAAAATGAATCTAGAGAAGCTAAGGGTGCAGCAGTTACCCCGACAGATAAAAATTTACTACCAGCAGCAAGCCATGCTATGTTTAACACAGGCTGAGCCCGATGTGGAAAGGTAACAGTAGGCATATCAAGTTTAAAACCATGAATGACAACAAATGAAATTACATTACAATTACATTGAATCTAGAGAATGAATCTAGAGAAGCTAAGGGTGCAGCAGTTACCCCGACAGATAAAAATTTACTACCAGCAGCAAGCCATGCTATGTTTAACACAGGCTGAGCCCGATGTGGAAAGGTAACAGTAGGCGTATCAAGTTTAAAACCATGAATGACAACGAATGAAATTACATTACAATTACATTTAACATGCAAAACCATTGTAAAACAAGCAAAACTGCAGAGAGAAAAAGATACATACAACATTGTATGTTTGCAGGTTAGGCAAATACTGTGCACAGTATAATAACAACAACAACAACAATGCTAACAATAATGTAATAATAATAATAATAATCATATAATAAAATAATAATAATATTTTTATACAGCACAATTCATGTATAAAATGCAACACAAAGTGTTTTACATAAAAGCAAATAATCATAGCATTTATGATAAAACTATAAAAAGAAATAAAACAAAATAAAATAGAACAGCAGGATAAGAAAAGATAAAACAACCATTTGTGGTATGTGTGTTTCCAAGTGGCAACCTCTGGGGCTAAAAAACAATCCAAAGGGGTGGTACCACAAACTGTAGTTCCTCTAATGGCCACTTGAGGCTGGCTGTTGAATTGAGTCAATCCCCATAGACCCCTATGTTAAAATACCCAACTTAACAGCAGAAATAAACATGTTTACAGCCTGGTACAAAAACAATTTTGGTCTCTACAGCTAATTTCCTCATTCATGACAACTTCACGGGTGTGGGTTTTTATATAACTAAACCATTAAACTTTTATTAAGGCTTACAATTACAAATACCTAAGGCCATGGCTGGTTTGAGTGACAGGTGGGTGCCGTCTGTCAACGAGTCGCTACCACATCGACAACATTGGTTAGGTAATGTAACCATGGCCAAATTCATAGAATATAGGTGTAGCTGTAACTGTCACTATTTCAGTGTGTTTTCAGTTCATGAAAGTTAAATGTAACATTTTGGTCCCCTAAAATATTCTTGTTTAGTGTTTGGTTGTACTAACTTGTAAACTTCTAAGGAGTCCGATATTCAGTTTTTCCGCTAAGTACATTTTGTTTAATGGTTTCAACCCTGTTTTTCTCCCGCATTAGCATTAGCACTGTCATACTTATCCAAAGCTGTAAATGCACCGTGCTTACCAAGCTAGCAGGTAGCATTAGGGTTATCTCCACCCTTTCATCCAAATATGGTCATTTGGGCTCCAAAAATCCAAGACGGCAATGGCCAAAATGCCGAACTTGAGCAAAATGGGAAGGTCCACAAACCAGTGGGTGATGTCACAATGGCTAGGTTCATTATTTGGTGTTACCCACCTGTAGGATGCAGCTGGACTGGCTCTGGCTTGACAGCTGAGGGTCACCTTGCCTTCAATTAGGCCCTCTGGGTAGATTAAACTGCTCGGCTGTTCTTCAAACACTGGCCCGCTGTCATGACCCGATACACACACATCTCCACCTGGAAACAACAGTTTTTTTCAATACACTAATCAGTGCCAGAAACTTCTCAATGGTAGGGACCTACAGTTGTGTCCCGTACAATTATATTTTATAACTATTAGGACTGGGCAATAAAACAATGACACTTATTATCCCTATTTAATTTTCCTTGATAGAGATATAATAAATGTTTGACAAATCCTCCATATAATCAAACCTCCCATGGGTGTGTGTGTGTGTGTGTGTGTGTGTGTGGGAGGTGTGGTTGTCTCATCTAATGCTAATGGTAAGTTAGCAAGCTAATGTGACTGACTAACAGGCTATTTAATTAGAATGACATGACACATGGTAACGTTAAAAATCCTTTTATAAATTTCCTTGTACGTACAGTACAGGCCAAAAGTTTGGACACACCTTCTCATTCAATGCGTTTTCTTTATTTTCATGACTATTTACATTGTAGATTCTCACTGAAGGCATCAAAACTATGAATGATCACATGTGGAGTTATGTACTTAACAAAAAAAGGTGAAATAACTGAAAACATGTTTTATATTCTAGTTTCTTCAAAATAGCCACCCTTTGCTCTGATTACTGCTTTGCACACTCTTGGCATTCTCTCCATGAGCTTCAAGAGGTAGTCACCTGAAATGGTTTCCACTTCACAGGTGTGCCTTATCAGGGTTAATTAGTGGAATTTCTTGCTTTATCAATGGGGTTGGGACCATCAGTTGTGTTGTGCAGAAGTCAGGTTAATACACAGCCGACAGCCCTATTGGACAACTGTTAAAATTCATATTATGGCAAGAACCAATCAGCTAACTAAAGAAAAACGAGTGGCCATCATTACTTTAAGAAATGAAGGTCAGTCAGTCTGGAAAATTGCAAAAACTTTAAATGTGTCCCCAAGTGGAGTCGCAAAAACCATCAAGCGCTACAATGAAACTGGCACACATGAGGACCGACCCAGGAAAGGAAGACCAAGAGTCACCTCTGCTTCTGAGCATAAGTTCATCCGAGTCACCAGCCTCAGAAATGGCAAGTTAACAGCAGCTCAGATCAGAGACCAGATGAATGCCACACAGAGTTCTAGCAGCAGACCCATCTCTAGAACAACTGTTAAGAGGAGACTGCGCCAATCAGGCCTTCATGGTCAAATAGCTGCTAGGAAACCACTGCTAAGGAGAGGCAACAAGCAGAAGAGATTTGTTTGGGCCAAGAAACACAAGGAATGGACATTAGACCAGTGGAAATCTGTGCTTTGGTCTGATGAGTCCAAATTTGAGATCTTTGGTTCCAACCGCCGTGTCTTTGTGAGACGCAGAAAAGGTGAACGGATGGATTCCACATGCCTGGTTCCCACTGTGAAGCATGGAGGAGGAGGTGTGATGGTGTGGGGGTGTTTTGCTGGTGACACTGTTGGGGATTTATTCAAAATTGAAGGCACACTGAACCAGCATGGCTACCACAGCATCCTGCAGTGACATGCCATCCCATCCGGTTTGCGTTTAGTTGGACGATCATTTATTTTTCAACAGGACAATGACCCCAAACACACCTCCAGGCTGTGTAAGGGCTATTTGACCAAGAAGGAGAGTGATGGAGTGCTGCGGCAGATGACCTGGCCTCCACAGTCACCGAACCTGAACCCAATCGAGATGGTTTGGGGTGAGCTGGACCGCAGAGTGAAGGCAAAGGGGCCAACAAGTGCTAAACACCTCTGGGAACTCCTTCAAGACTGTTGGAAAACCATTTCAGGTGACTACCTCTTGAAGCTCATGGAGAGAATGCCAAGAGTGTGCAAAGCAGTAATCAGAGCAAAGGGTGGCTATTTTGAAGAAACTAGAATATAAAACATGTTTTCAGTTATTTCACCTTTTTTTGTTAAGTACATAACTCCACATGTGTTCATTCATAGTTTTGATGCCTTCAGTGAGAATCTACAATGTAAATAGTCATGAAAATAAAGAAAACGCATTGAATGAGAAGGTGTGTCCAAACTTTTGGCCTGTACTGTATGTAAACATGATTTCTGCATCAGTCATGTCAGATAGATTTCATGTCATAAAAAATTGTCTTTGTTATTGTTTTGAGTAGGCAATGGCAAAAAATACATATTGTGCATTGCAAACTTGTACAGAAAATACTGACCATAGTTGAGATATTTTTTTTGTCTATTTATTCTGTTTACACTGCCACCTAAAACACTAACATAATGTGTTAAACAGTCTGTACAAAACCTATGAAGTGCTCCTGATCAGAATTAGGATTTCTTTGTCTATCTGTTGTTTAATTTTTTTCAAAGTTTTTTTTGGTTATAATTGTTTTGAATCTACCACAGATTTGCAAAATGTTCTGCTGTTTGACAAATTTCATCATGTCCTGACAATAAATAATAGTTTAAAACACAGTTGGGTGTTAAGTATCTTAAAATCAGCCATTAAACTTGAAAGTAATAATGACTTGACTATTTTAGATAATTATCGATATTGACTGACACAAAAAAATTTCATCATGATGGCATTTTTAGCCATAGTAACCATATGCTGCACTTTCTTTTACATCTTGTCTTTTCTGGGTTTTAACCATTTTTATTAAGGTTTTTTACTGATGTACGTACTGATTGACTGAATTCTGACTTTTACAACCAAGATCTGACAATTTTCCCTGGGTTTGTGCTGTTCCCTGTTACTCTGTGTTTTTATAAAATAAAAGGTAAAGGTCATTTCCTTTTAAAAAAGGTACAGTATGTATAAAATAAACAGTATAAAGTACTTATCTCACTGAAACAAATATGAATGTTCTTTCTATATAAATCCATTAAATGAGCTTGAATGAAAGAAGTTTTTGGTTTTTTTTGTTTTTTTTTTGCTGGATTGATATATATTTATTTTATTTCATTTGAACCACAAGATGGTGCCATTATATGTGAAGCAGACACAGGTGGCAATGCGGGTGATACAGATGATGACTTGATTACCAGTGATGCCTTGTTATGTTTGAAATGTTTATAAATGTATAAAAAGGGTTTGCAACCAGCATTCTTGTTCAGCCCCTGATGAAGGCGTGTGGAAACATTGGGATTTTGATTCAGCACTATGCTGTTGAAATGAAAACAAAAGTGATCTGGTGCTGTAACTGGTATCTCTCGAGTGGGCAGCAGGGGGGGCAGGGCTGTGTCACTGTGTTCTTCAATTCAGCTAAGATACAATCAAGTTTTACTGCTGACTCCCTTTAAAACAGGCCTCCTTCCCAGGGTCTGGGGGCAGTTTAGGAAGGGATCAAACCAAAATGGGCCAGCTCCCTCCTCTAAAGGTCTGAGGGTGACCCAAATTGGGACCAGTAAAATAAAACAAATAATAACAAAAAACAAAAGAATACTCAACAAAAATGACAACAAACATATATGGTACCAGGAAGGAAATGATATTTGGAGGTAGTGATAAACAAAGAAAAACATGACCACGTGACCGAGCATGTCTGCCCTGCCAGCCCACTCCAGAGCCCTGGGATGGCGCCTCGATCCCATTTCGCTCCCAGTGGTAGGCGCAGATGTGCTGCTTTCACCCTCCCTGACCATATAGGTATTAGAGTTATTAGTGGTGGTGGTAGTAGTATCAGCAGTAGTGCTATTATAGCAGTTAGTTTTTGTTTGTTTTGTTTTGTTTTTGTTTCTTTGTTTGTTTTTTGGTCTGTGTGAATGTGTGACTGTTGTGTACACCTTATTAAATAGCTATTACTATAATTATTTACTGTTATCTCATTTATATATTTTTGTCTGCCCACACCCGCTCTTTCTTCCCTACGTGCCTTATTCACTGCACATGGATTCTTGCATTCTCACACGCACCCACCCACCTACACACACACACACACACACACACACACAGTCATGCATACACGTGTACACACATACAATTGCCCTGTCCTGTATCCACTGTTTTGTCTTGTCTGCACTGTCTTGTCAATGTTCTGTCGTTTGTCTTGCAATTAATAACAAAAAAAGAAAGAAATGAAAACAAAGAGATTGTTGAAATGTCTGTGTGTGTGTCCCTCCTCCTCCACCCAGATAAGAGCTCCAAAATTATAAGGAGCAGCACTTATTTGATGTGGTTGAGGTGTTTCTTCATCTAAATAAATGTCTTTTGGTTGCCAGAGATGGACAAACAAAATGATAGTGATAGTTGGATTTATGGGTCAACAATCACAGAGGACTACTAAAATAATCTTGGATGAACTTCAGACCAATGTGTGAATAAAACAGATCCCCTTCACTCTGTAAAATTTTATGACACCAATGAGGAATAAGCCCATATTATGAGCAGTAGTCTGATTTGATAACTGGCTCTAAAGGCAGGTCCAGTGGAGGACATTTTTGTGAGTGTAGTCAATCTGCAGTCTTTCTTTGAAGCCAGATGCAAAGAGCATTATTGTCTGCAGGAGTACAACTGCCCACCAACACAGTGGGGAGACTTACAGCTTAATCATTACACAATACTTTAGCCCAGCATGAACACTGCACCAGCTGCAAATGGCAAGAAATGTATAATGCATAACAGAGATGTTTTCTTTGTCTGATCTGAACCTTGAAAAGCAGAGTAATTGGATTGTTTAAAATAATGAGTAATATTTACATTGCTGTGAAGACAGATATATTCTGCAAATCCCTATGCTCCTGCTTTGAGACATCACTGTTTAGTTATAGTAGTTGGTCTTGGTTATGTGTATGAGTGCACGTAGGATAATGAAGTTAAAACTTGTGAATTTCATGAATTTTATTTGAAAGTGAAAAGCATAAAACCTGAGTCACATTCAGTGTGGCTGAAAGAATATGATAGATAAGATATAGATATATATAAGATATACAGTACAGGCCAAAAGTTTGGACACACCTTCTCATTCAATGCATTTTCTTTATTTTCATGACTATTTACATTGTAGATTCTCACTGAAGGCATCAAAACTATGAATGAACACATGTGGAGTTATGTACTTAACAAAAAAAGGTGAAATAACTGAAAACATGTTTTATATTCTAGTTTCTTCAAAATAGCCACCCTTTACTTTGCACACTCTTGGCATTCTCTCCATGAGCTTCAAGAGGTAGTCACCTGAAATGGTTTTCCAACAGTCTTGAAGGAGTTCCCAGAGGTGTTTAGCACTTGTTGGCCCCTTTGCCTTCACTCTGCGGTCCAGCTCACCCCAAACCATCTCGATTGGGTTCAGGTCCGGTGACTGTGGAGGCCAGGTCATCTGCCGCAGCACTCCATCACTCTCCTTCTTGGTCAAATAGCCCTTACACAGCCTGGAGGTGTGTTTGGGGTCATTGTCCTGTTGAAAAATAAATGATCGTCCAACTAAATGCAAACCGGATGGGATGGCATGTCGCTGCAGGATGCTGTGGTAGCCATGCTGGTTCAGTGTGCCTTCAATTTTGAATAAATCCCCAACAGTGTCACCAGCAAAACACCCCCACACCATCACACCTCCTCCTCCATGCTTCACAGTGGGAACCAGGCATGTGGAATCCATCCGTTCACCTTTTCTGCGTCTCACAAAGACACGGCGGTTGGAACCAAAGATCTCAAATTTGGACTCATCAGACCAAAGCACAGATTTCCACTGGTCTAATGTCCATTCCTTGTGTTTCTTGGCCCAAACAAATCTCTTCTGCTTGTTGCCTCTCCTTAGCAGTGGTTTCCTAGCAGCTATTTGATCATGAAGGCCTGATTGGCGCAGTCTCCTCTTAACAGTTGTTCTAGAGATGGGTCTGCTGCTAGAACTCTGTGTGGCATTCATCTGGTCTCTGATCTGAGCTGCTGTTAACTTGCGATTTCTGAGGCTGGTGACTCGGATGAACTTATCCTCAGAAGCAGAGGTGACTCTTGGTCTTCCTTTCCTGGGTCGGTCCTCATGTGTGCCAGTTTCGTTGTAGCGCTTGATGGTTTTTGCGACTCCACTTGGGGACACATTTAAAGTTTTTGCAATTTTCCGGACTGACTGACCTTCATTTCTTAAAGTAATGATGGCCACTCGTTTTTCTTTAGTTAGCTGATTGGTTCTTGCCATAATATGAATTTTAACAGTTGTCCAATAGGGCTGTCGGCTGTGTATTAACCTGACTTTTGCACAACACAACTGATGGTCCCAACCCCATTGATAAAGCAAGAAATTCCACTAATTAACCCTGATAAGGCACACCTGTGAAGTGGAAACCATTTCAGGTGACTACCTCTTGAAGCTCATGGAGAGAATGCCAAGAGTGTGCAAAGCAGTAATCAGAGCAAAGGGTGGCTATTTTGAAGAAACTAGAATATAAAACATGTTTTCAGTTATTTCACCTTTTTTTTGTTAAGTACATAACTCCACATGTGTTCATTCATAGTTTTGATGCCTTCAGTGAGAATCTACAATGTAAATAGTCATGAAAATAAAGAAAACGCATTGAATGAGAAGGTGTGTCCAAACTTTTGGCCTGTACTGTACGTCATGGGCATCTCAGAAATACTGCGTGAACTGTCCAAGACTGAGCAACAAAGGACTTTAAACCTTAGCTGTAATTCTTCTGAAGGGTGGTGGAGGACAGGAGGGACGAGTGAAGGTAAATCTGTTGTCCAGGTATGAGGGTCCATCCATCACCACTGTGCATGCTCCCCACACACTGTTCTGAGCTGTCTATCTATTGTACACAATTGTGACCCAGTGCATTGTAGGGTAATGATGTCAGTCTAGCCAGGTTCCTAACCACTAGGGCTTTTTGTCATTACACTCTGAAAGTCCTCCAACAATTCCCTTCAGCACAGAGCAAAATACTGTATCTGTATTTGTTATAAATCCCTAACATCTGTTTCCCAATCTGTCCCAGGCAGACAACACAGCCCTCAGCTCAGCTTTCTAACTGAGCATACTGATGATATAATTCCAACCATATGTAACACAAGCTTTGGAACAGATTTCTGAAAATTTGGCCAAAAAAGTGAATAAGCTGTTCTCATGCACTGTTCATACATTTTCCTCCAAAAAGTAATGCACCCAAATTCATATATATCCTACATAGTCATAGCACTGACAGAAGTAAAGAAGGAAGTGGCCCTGAGCAGCTCAGTAAGTACGCTGATTGGGTTGGTGGATGGGTCAAAAACACAGGACTTTCCCCAAGAGACTGCTGTTTGGATAAATGTGAACTTTAAGTGAACTCTGAGTCATTTAAAGGTACATTGTCACCGTGTTCCTTTTCTTAAACCTTACCACAGTAACTTTACTTGCATAAACCTAACCTTCATAACTTTCATAGCTTTACATTAAGGACCTAACATCATTCATGGGGCACTAATTTGTAGGATATCATACAAACTTGTGTGATAATACGTTTTAAATGTAAATATCTCAAGAGTGTATTGAGATTACAGACTTACTGTAAAACAGCATCACAAACTCTGGCAGTGGTGGAAAGTAGGGGTGTGCCATATCACATTGTACACAATAATACCAGTATAATTTTCAATATGATATGAAAAATTCATATCGTGATACTCGCAGTATTTTGACTGTTACGCACTGCAACGAGCATGGCTGAAAGTGAAATTATTACAGACTCCGCAGTGGTTCCAAAAAGAGGAGCAGCTTCAGTAGTGTGGAATAAACGGTAGTGTCGTTAGGCCTGGGCATCCTCAATGTTTAATGAACAGCCCCGGATTCTCAGACTCTTTCAGCAACTTGCCGCTCAGAGAGAATTCATTCAGCAGCTCCTCTGGCAGCAGCACAGCATCTCTCCCTCTCCTCTATTGGCATGCGCACACGGGAGTCTAGGTCATCAGGAGATTTTGTCATAAACCTTTGGTAATGCAAACCTATGTGATGCTTGTGGCTTGACAAAACACTACACAGATGTGAATGTGTGATAGTTATGATGGCATAACAGCCTGTCACAGGTTACAGCTTGATGATTAGAAGCAAAATGGCAGAGCATAAAGGTCCAGGTGGAAAAAAAAAACAGCTCAATCATTTAGGATTTTGCTGAAAGGAGGAAATCGCCTGTTTAATTGTAGATCCCAGGGTACATCTTTTGTATTTTGGAGCTGTTTAAATGTGTAATTTGTGGTAGATTTTATTTTGTTGTACTATTACCGGTAATATTGTATACAGAATCTGAATCTCACTCTGAGTGTTGTTTACAAACTAAAGAAATGAGAGAAAAAAAATCTTTAGTTTTTACTGAATATTTTAAGGCAAACTGTTTGGTTGACATGTAAAACTATATTACGTATTTTGTTGCAATTCTATGTTCTTTATTAATAAGATATTTTTTTTACTAATGTGTCATACCGTCAAGAATATTGTCATCACAAAAATACCCTAAAATATCATATTATTTTAGTGCCATTACGCCCACCCCTGTTGGAAAGTACATTTACTCCAGCACTGAACTAATGTACAGTTGAGAGATTCTTGTATTTTACTTGGTAATATCCATATTATTATTCTTTATATTTCTACTTCATTACATTTCTATTTCATTACATAAGACAATATGGTGCTCAACTACAGTACATTTAGTTGACTGACATAGATACTATTACTTAAGAGATTAAAAATTTACATGCAAAACACACAATAAGTTTAAAAGATATGAAGTACTCTTAAAGGTAAGCTACCTATCAACTAGGTTTAATTTTGTTTTTCTTTTGATGCTATGGAGGGGCAGAGCCATGTAACAATGGGTGGAAGCTGTACTTATACTGTAGGTAAAACTAGAGGAAGAAGAAAATAGTTTTCCATCAGCCTTCATAAAATCTTTTCTTAAAATACAAAACTTTACCAGCCAGGTTGGACTGAATTTTAAGGCATAATTCAATGTGATAATAATGTGATAATGTCAATGTGTCTGCGCCGCACAGCACTGCGTAGCAGATATGCTCCCATTCTAGTAGGGTTGCCATAAATGGGCTTGTCCCAGAGGCATTCAACTACCAGAGAGCTTTTGAAATCTTCTTTTCGAAGCCGCGTAAACTTAAATGCTCTGATTCAGGGTACCATACTTGCAAATCATGAGGGAGGGAGGGAAGGAGGAAAGCAGTAATTTGTGTCTGTTTGTGTGTAAATAATTTGAGTCTTGCCTTTTGTTTTCTTTTCGTATTGTGTATTTTGTATTGTTTTGCGTATCTGTAACTGTGTTTGTGAGTGTGTGTGTGAGAGAGAGAGTTTTAAAAGAATATTTTGTTTGCACATGATAGAAAATAATAAAATAGCCCTCCAGAGGCAGATCAGTAGGTTAGTCATTTTTCTTTTGATTACTGAAATGTTTAACCACTAATCCTTAGCCGTATTTTAAGTGTAACCCTTCACCATAACATACCACTAGTGTTTTTATCAGTAAAAATAGAACATTTTTCACACATAAAAGGCACAAAGATGTTGAAATCTAGGCATATTCTGCCATCATAACTTGGCTCTCAGAATTCACCAGATTGATGACCCCCCCTACAGGGTTCGGACGCCCCCCCCCCCCCCCCCCCCCCCTTTCCCGCCCCAAATAGTCTCCAAAAATCCTGTGGGAAACACTGTTGCACTATTTTGAAACAGGTGGCTGGAAACCTTCCATCCTTCAGTTCAAGCCTTGTGTGTCTCCAAATTAGCTTGTCCAGTGTCAGGTATAATGAGTACTGATTTTAACAGGAAGCCAAAATCTGAAAAACTTCCTTCAAATATTCACCTGGCTTTTTGCCACAGGACAAAAAAAAATTGTGCAGAGCATAGTTTTTTCCCCAGCGAGTGTATCGCTTTATCAGTGCACACACCCATTTTAACATATCTTTGAGACAACAGTGTCTCACTTCCTTGCCATCTTTCTATTTTAGTTAGACACTATGTCATCTACATTGTGAGGCCAAATGAGAGCTGCAGCTGTTTTTTGGTAAAATTGATTTCGAGGTTTATTACCTGCATCCAACTTTCAATTCGTGTAGTGCAAATGAAACAGTGTGCACAGATGAAGCTGATTCATATCTCAACAGTATTTTTTCTGCTTTTCACTGACAGAGCTCTTTCATGGGCTGCACCCAGTCATTATCTACCTGTATCATTCATCACACTGGTGCATTAATTCAACACTAAGGCCTGCTGGAGAAATGCATCCCCTCCCTTTGCTGTCTAAAGCCCTATTCGGACGGGATTAGTTTTACATAGGTACGTGGGGTAAGGTAATACTTACCAGAGATTTTAGTCCCGTCTGAGTGTGCCTTGTCAGTAATCATTACCGCACAATGTCAGTAAAGATTACTACGACTTTTACCTTCTGTAAAAGGGTCCTGGACAATTACCTCAGGTAATACTAATCCCGTGCGAATAGACCAGCAGTAAATATGTGTGTTAGTTAGAAATATATTCGAATATAGCCTATATATTTTTTTATAAGTTCTAACATAAATTTGATAATTCGAATATCATTAATAATTAATTAATACTATCAATGTTGTATATCACGGCAAATCCCATTCGGGCAGAAATGGCTCGCGCACAAGCCGGGCCAGAGAGGGACGCAGCGATGGAGGGAGAGGCGCAGACGGAGGAGCCTCCGTGCCAACACCACCCACTGCACTGTCCGCGATGTGTGACCTGTTCGGGGAGACATACAGGGAGAGTGTTGCACCTGCTGCCTCCCTGCCTACCCTTTTTGAAGAAGAGATGAAACGTTACCAGAATGAGACACCACTACGAGCTGGCCAGGATCCACTGTTGTGGTGGAAAACTACGCACTAAAGTATCCAAACATTGCTCAGATAACAAGGCAGATGTTGATCCGCAATAAGCATCTTATTTTTTGTTTTTTTTGTAAAAAAAATAATAAAATAAAATAAATAATAATAATAATAATAAATTCTAATATTGTTCGAACTTTACTAAATTTATTCGAAAATATTTGAACTCAATTTCATGGTGCTTTTGACAGTCCTATCATACGCACATGACAACAGGAGGGGACGGCGGTGCGTGAATGGATTTACCCCTCCCACTTGTGGTAGTTTTACTGATATTTCCTATCCCGTGTGAATCGGTCATTAATATTACTGACGTCCTGTGGTGAAGTGACATTACCCCACGTGCCCATGTAAAACTAATCCCGTACTGCTTAAGACAACAATCATGAAATTTTAATCAGACCCGAAAGGCCCCAAAATGAGCCGCATCCACACATTAAACTCATTCTCTCACACACACGAAGACACAAATACTTTGGCAAGTTAACTGTTTAAACTATTTTTGAAGATGTTTCCCAGCCATTAATACTTTCCAGTAGTTCCGTGAACTGTTTTGAGATTCACCATAACAGTGAGCCAGGAGGACATCTGAGAATTTAGGGGCACTCTTTGGTGCTAAAGAAAAATGAGAGAGAGTATTTTTAACTTCACCTCACAGCTATTACTAATTCTAATTCTGTTTTGTGGTCAAAAGTCGTTAAAAAGTGTTTTGAGTTTTGATTGTGCTATTATTATTCTTTCATTATTCAAAGAATGTATAAAAAAGCTCTGTGTTTTCAACAGAAATTCTCCTTCAGTCTCCAACTCTTTGAGTGGGCAGGTTCACAGTTGACCCTGCAAATAACAATTGCTCCAGTAACTGGACGAACAGCATTTTGCTAGTATTATATGTATTTCCACTGTGTGGTACAGCTCTACTTGACTCGACTCAACTCACTTTTGGTACCAGGTCCTTTCCTGTATTTCATTCTCCACTGCAGATAGTATCCCCTCAGTGAAGGTAGTATCCTCTCAGTGTAGGTAGGATTCCCAGCTGATCACCATAGCAATGCCACGTGAAAGTGCCGTGACATCGTCTTCAACACAGCGCTCACTGAATTCTTTCATCAGCAACAACTGTACAGCATGTTGTAATGCATAGTTCTACAAGCTGCCATTTTTTTAAAAAAATCTGAGTTGAAGGTAATAAGAAATTGTGGTCCCCATTAAAATAGGCGGGTGTGTGCAGAATGTCCTGTGTTGTCGCTAGTGAGGATTCTCCCGTTGACCAATCAGTGGTCTGTAGTGTATTAACTCCACCTTTTATGATTGGCTCAGCGTGGGCCCGCGGTGATACTAAAAAAAATGTACCAGGTACCATCCACAATTTTTGGGATACCAAACTAGATCTAATCAGCTCATTGTTGAGTCCAAGTGAACATTTGTACCAAATTTGAGATATCGCATTCACAAGAATAGGACGGAAAGACAACCCAAAATCATAATGCCTCTGGCCATGGCCAGCACCATCATGGAGGCATAAAAAGAGCAAATCGAGTTGAGTATAGCTGTGCCTTTCCATGCAGTGGAAATATAGCAATTGTTGAAGAACTGAAGAATATAAACCACACCATTTAGCATCAACTGACTAGGACTGTCACATTTAGTAGAAATTTAAACCGCAGTTCAAATGTACGAAAAAAAAATTAAATTTGATCTCTCTTATTTGAACCTATACAGTGTATATGTATAACAAGCTTTGCCTTGTACTTGAGACATTTGTCAAAATGCAGTCTGTCTGGCCCATTGTTTATCCTTGACACGTGAGCGCGGAGCACAGAGAAGCAGTCAGAGCTACAGGCTACAGTGAGGCTAAAAACAGAGTTCAAATGACATTTTTCCAAACAACTTCTTATGTCAGGGCTGCAGCACACTTGGATCACTACGGATGAGCATGTTGGAGATATTTTGTTGTTTCAATTTTGTGCTCTCGGACGTTAGTCTGGGGCGCCATCAGCCATTAGGTGTGCTAGCCGCTCCCCCCGCCGATCTCCGCAAGGGATATGAGGACTCTAAAACTTCACCAGGGCCTCCATCAGCATATGGGTGAGTAGATAATGGCTGAATTTTCATTTTTGGGTGCACTATCCCTTTAACTCCTCCATTGGCTAAAATTAGGCCTAGTTCTAATGTAATCATTAACACCAACACTGTTTCTGCAATCAGTCTGAAAACCCCCATTGAACATGCATCATTAGTGTTTTAAAGTGGAACTTACCGACAGCTTCCCTCAGGGCTACTAAGCTGAGGACCAGCAGACATAGCAAGTGCTCCATCATCTGGATTCAGATGGATTACAACAGAATCACGAACAGATCAGGTGCAGATAGGATCAGAACCTCTTCACTTTATCTCACAGGAAGAGGAGGCATTCAGTCTGGGCCTGCGCAGGAAAAGGAAGAACAAGATTACTTACATGACAGCTCCTATAGCTCTGTGGAGGAACTGAGTTCATTAAGCACTGATTGCTAAATGAATTCAATTCAATTGAGAATGTAATTTTAAGTTGACTTCCAATCCATCACAATAATTCCTTGGTCCTCTTTAGCAAGTAAATATGAAAATCACCATTTTCTCTACATATTTATCTCTTCCCAGTGTCAATTCCAAGTACTGTTATTTGTACACTCCATGTTTGAAAATCCTGACAGTCAAACTCTGGTTGTAACCAAGTGGCAAACTTTACGGCTGGAAAGTAAAACAATGTGAACCGAAAATTGCATTTCCTCTAGTGGCCTTTTGAGGCTGGCTCAAAAAGCAACACAATCGACATAGACCCCCATGTTAAAATGCCCAAAATTGACAGCAGAAACAAACATGTTTATAGTCTGGTACAAAAACAGTTTTGGTGTTTACAGACAATTTTCTCGTTCAAACTGTACAGAGGTGAATTTCTGTATGATCCACCCATTTAAATGTTTTTAAGGCTTAAAGTTATGCATAATTAAGGGTGTGGCTGCTTGAATGACAGGTAGGTGCCATCAACTCTAATGTCAGCATGACAACACTGGTTTGGTAATGTAATCATGCTGTAACCCCAGATTCAGAGAGTATAGGCAAGTTTATAAAAGTAAATTGTATGGTTGATGTTTTGGTCACCTAAAAACGTCTTGTTGTACTTTGGTTGTACTTACAGATCCTCTAAGAGTCAGATACTGAGATTTTCTGGTAAATACATTTTGTTTTAATGTTCTTTTAGCCTGTTTTTCACTAGCAAAAAATAGCATTAGCATTGTCACAGTTAACCATACCTGTAAATGCAATGTGGTAACCAAGCTAGCAGGTAGTGTTAGGCTTATCTCCACAATCTCATCCAAATATGGTCATCTTGGCTTCAAAAATCCAAGATGGCAATGGCAAAAATGCCAGATTCGAGACTTCAATATATAGCAGTCCACAAACCAATAGGTGAACCTCATGAAAACTTCTCATGACACTAAGACTGAAGTATGTCTACCTTTGGAGGTGAAAAAAGAAAAGACAAGACTTTCTCCCAACAGTCTCTCTGTCCATTTGGGACTCTATAAAAAGGTCATTCCTCTGAAAATCTTGTACAATTGTACTGTAGGGCCACGACTAGAGCTGTTGAAAAACCTTTTAAAAATGTTCTACCATACACAGTAGCATCATACCTTTGTAAAACTGTAAAGCAAGAGTTCCCAAATTCATTAATAAGAACACCACAAAAAAAAAAAAATGAGAAGACCACAAACTCCTTTCACATGACCCCACCATACTGAAATAAAATCACATTTTCAAGGTTTATTCTTAACCAGAATATCTCTTTACAGTGGAAGTGGTTCTTCAGGCTTACACCATAAGGGCCTGTGTCCACATAGCGCCTTTTCTGTCAGAAAGGCGCTGGAAGGGCGCTGCGGAGCGCTGGGATGAAACGTCTGTGCGCCCCAAAAAAATGCTCACGAGGGTTTTCGTTTCTATGAACAATATCTTGACAATTCCTGTAGCCGCGCAGTTTTTGCAGCATCGCCTCTTTGTTTTTTATCTATAGTTTGACATTTCTTTCACGATGAGCACCAACCGAAAGATGCTTGCGCTCATATTATGTTTGGATGAGATGGAGACCGGTTCCAGGCCTATTTTAGGTTAGACGCCGGGCACGCCAATTTTCACCGGGGACGCACGCGAGTAATTTAGGCTGACATTACCTGCTTTTCAGCGAACTCCTCTGGTAATTTAATTAAAAGGCATGGCATATAGGTCCACAGTAGCTGCTTCTTCTTCTTCTTCTTCTTCTTCTTCTTCTTATTATTATTGGGTCTTATAAGAGTGGGCTACAATGAGTACCGGGCTATCAAATCACAGCATCCGCGGTGAGAGAACACAGAATTGTGTGCGCTTTTACGCACGCAGGTGTAGGTGATCACGGATCTTTGATGTGGGAAAGATGTAGCCAGATGTATTACCTGTTTTAGATACGTGGTTGTCTGTCCGTCCGTCCGTCCGTCCGTAGCATGAGTCATGTGCGCCACTTCACCACCGACCCGTGCGTAAAAGCGCAAACAGTCCCTCAGCCGGCAGGGCTGTCCCTCCTTGAGGCAATGAATGAGGAAATAATCGCCCCGGCGATATAACAAAATAATAAGTCGTTATCACGAGATAACAGTGCACACACAAAAAAAATACATGGCCGTTCTCATCTTCCGTATGATAGCCTACATATACTGTGTTAATCTTTTAATGCTACAGCTGGTGAAGTCATCATCATGTTTTATTAGTAGGATTTGTGTTAATGTACTTAGTAACTTTGCCACCACTGTATGGGTTTGAATTGATTACATGTGTGTTGCTGTAAAATCTCTCAATTTATATAGGCCTATTGCTGGAAAAATAATTAATTTAACTAAGCTACTATTACATATATATATATATATATATATATATATATATATATATATATATATATATATATATATATACATATATATATATATAGTCTCTGTTATGGTAATGTCTGTGTGACATGTCATACAACTCCGGATAGACGGACACGGCCAGCACCAGCTTCTCCTCCATTTTTTCTGGTTACCAGGGTGACGGGTTCCGCGATATGATTGGTTGCCTGGTAAAAGCACCGGTGACGACACCAGCGTCTCTCTGAAAAGTTCAGAGATTTTCAACTCAAAATGCTCGGACGCAGCACCTTTTCCCTAGGCGGCCGCATGCGGCAGCAGACACTCTCTCCTCATTGGGAACAATTGAAAAAAGACGCTGGCCCCCTTCTGGCGCTCAGAAAAAGGCGCTATGTGGACACAGGGCCTAATAGAACTCTTTTTGCAGAATACTTCTAGAAGGATTTTTGTAAGATACATTAACATAGTTCAACTAAGTTACTACAAGGTCCATTTGTCAACAGGTCAATGTGTCCTGGTAATCTGGGACTCAAGTCGAGCTAAGTCCAAAGTATAGGCTATCCCAGTGAATCCAATCTTATAAGCTCTGTGTTTCTGAGGCAAGTTGGATAGTTCACATTGATTCTCAAGCTATGTATTGTACTGTTGCTTGTTAATTGGTGGCACATCTTGCTGCTGTGCGTGTTGGCGTTAGCGTCTGTTTGGCTGACCACATTTTGGATAACGTATTTATATACTGGGGGATATTTCAACCCACTTCTAACCAGCCTGTTCTTATTCCCAAGTCATACCCCCTCGGAGTATGATACCAACGCTGAAGGTACACTTTAGGGTCTCGATGAGATGCACCAGGCTTTTAACTAACACCAATGTCAAAGCATTATTTGATGCTGAGAGCAAATGAAGTAGTACAAAGAGCGAGAAATTACACATTGCGGTGGATGGATCAAACAAACTTTCATCTCAGGAAGGCAGTTTGTGTCAGTGTTGTCAGAGTTGTATTGTTATATAACTTACATAGGTATGTGATGTTTCATAGTTATTTCAACTGAAATCATGATGTTTTTTCTAAGTCTAACCAAGTAATTTTGTTGCCTAAACTTAACTGTAATTGTTTCATGTTTCCCAGGTATTACAGTGTATTTCATCCAGAAGACAGCTGTGTATCACATACAAAGGCTAAGGCAGCCGACACTATGAGCTGCCAGGGGGGCATGACAAAGTGTCTGTTTTTGATGACCTGGGAATGAAAATGGATTGCTGTAATTGTTGCCAGGTCATTTTCGGATCAATTTTTTTCTCCTTAGTTATTGCCCTCTGGTTTCTTGTAGGTATAATTTCAGATTAGGTCCACAGTTTCGAACAGGTGAAGGCTCTTCGGAGAACCCCACAGAACATGTATCAAGACCAGATAAGATTGTGAGATATTGCCTGACTAAGATGGTCAGTCCAAGAGTTCTTAATCTCTTGGGGTGGGGGGGGCAGGGCTTTGAGTTTGAACGACGCTGCGCTTTAGCCAATCACAATGGAGGGTGCGTGGCCGAGACGTGCAGGTGTGCCCAGGAAATGTGTACCTACAGAAACAGCAAGCTCCGCGTCCATAGCGAGCGCTCCACCCAAACCGCTGTGTCGTCAACGTGAAAAAAAAAAAGAAGAAAATTTCCAGCCAATGTCTGAGTTACAACATGATTGAGCTAACTGGAGTAGTTTCATGTCGTATCCAACAACGGGAGGCTTTTAACAGATGACGTCCCAATGTTAGCTTTGCTAAGTGTCCCTGTCAGCTGCAGCCACTGATGCTTTCTAGACATCGTGATTTCCCATAACTGAATAAATACCACACATAGCAACACAAAACTGCTTTGCTAGCTCAATCATGTTGTAACTAAGATATCCGCTGGAAAAAATATTTTATTCACGGACCGTTTATTGAGTTATTACCTTATTTTTATACAGTCTGTGGTTATTACAGACACTGCTAACGGCTAACGTTAACAGCTAACGGTTAGCCCAGCTAATCTACGATGTTATTATTGTTATTTACAAAATGTGCACACAGAAATAGTAACGTTTGTTCAGTCATTGTGTTTATAGACTTAAACATCAGATTAGTCTACACGGTAATATAGTGACGTGAAAAATGTGATATATACTGTAGCTAAACTCTGCTGGTTTTCTACCCTAAGTATTTGTAAACAACACGGCGATTCCCTGGGGGCACCGCCGGAAGTGAAGGGCATGATCGATCGCCGCGGCCCCTGGACTTCCGTTATTCAAAAAACTCCGGGCTGTGCCTCCAGAGGTAAAGAAAGAAAAAACTTTTTTTTTTTTTACCGATGGATTTCCAGATTGAAGACTTCTTGACTCATTAGGGTTCCATTCTGAGTCACTACACTGACCAAAAGTCTTATAAAGAACACTACTGCATCTGCTCCAAATTAGCAATATATATATGGTCAAAATGTATCCTTTTTTTTAATAATTTTGTTTCAAAATACAAATGCTAACATGTTTCAGTAATAAGCTGAATGCATTTGTTGACAAAGTTATTTTTCGTCCTTAACCTAATTTGCACTGTAGCTTCTAATCTACTCCTCCAATTACAAGGAAGTAAACCAGTTTCACTTTCAACATTACAAGATGGAACAGAAATTAAGGATTTAATAGCCTGTTCAAACATATTTAAAATGCTCCATGTTGCATTATGGCTCTGTGCAACACTATATTGTTTCTATGAGTTATTGGGGTTTTTTCATGGATAGTGACCATAGTGATTTTCTAGTAAGAGATGTGGATTAGAAATCAAGGATGTAAGGAATTATCATGGGCATATTATTCTGAATGACTAAATACATCTGTGATTGAGTTCTTATTGTTATTTCTGTCCAAAAGGCCCTTGAGGGCCCCTCCTTTATTCATGTGTATCACCACAACACACGCACTGTGTGTCTTTTCTGCTCACAGCAAGAACCGATGGTCCTTCCCAAGAGACAACTCTGCTTTACAGGCTTTGATTCACTCAATATAAAGTAGGATTACAATTCTCCATGCATCACAAGGCCTGACTGACTTCAGTGAGTCTCACTCACTCACACACACACACACACACACATCACCGTCAGTCTGAACTCTCACACACATTGCTGAGAGTGAAGGGATGGGTATGGTGAAGGGAGAATAAAGCAGGAAGGGGATGAAAGAGAAACAGGGGAATCAAAAATACAAGTGGAAAATCTGAGACTGAAAGAAAAGAGTGCACAAGAGGATGACTAAAAGTGGGATTGATGGATGGATAACAGAGTTAGACCATGAGTTAAGTAAGAAGAGAGTAGTGTATCATGTAACTCCAAATGGCCCAGATGCATCACAGAGTAGAATCAGCTCAGTACTGATCCCAGCACATTTAATATTTTGCTTAAGTTAAAGTGTGACAGTCAGCTGCTCACTGTTTACTGACATATCACCACTGTGGGTCTGCAGGCTGAAGTCTGTTGTAGGATGTTGCATACGGCTATTAACATGAACTGGCAGTGATGTTGGAGAGACACATTTACACCAGCAAAACATCACATCCCTTTCGGTCACACTATTTGCTCACTAAACTATACTATTGACCACTGTATAAACAATTCATGTGACTGTTTTTCGCAGCATGCATGCAGTCCAGTTGCCAGAAGAAGCAGGTTTCTGACAACCACGAATACATTTGTATTTGTATGTGTCATACATATCATATCATTGTTTCTAAACTGAGGTGGTATATGAGCTGACTTTGTCATTGCAGGTGGGTGGGGATGGTGGATGACAAGGCACATGCCTGCCAAGCTTCAGACCATAACTGGAGACCAACAAACAAAAACGGTTGTTTTTAGCGAGTCATCGCATGTTTCCAACAGTTTTTTAGCCACCAAACATGGGTGTTTTTTAGCAAACCTTCACTGTTTCCAGTGGGGATAGTGCCATGAAAAGCAGTTGTTTTTTACCAAGACACTGCTGTTTTCCAGCCAAGATCGTGCCACGAAAACCAGGTATTTTAAGCCACATTATGTTTCCTAGACATGATTAAGTGTTGTGTGTGCCTAAACCTTACCACAAGGTAACCACAGTGTTGTTGAAATGTAAGGAAACAAAGTTTCAGCATATTCGCTACATAATAATGCAAAAATGTCATGTATCTGGGGTTTTGCAGAAACGATGGCAATGTTGGTCAGTCAGTCATTTGGTCCACCACTTTGGCCCAGACAAAAATATCTCAACAATTATCCAAAACGTTGCCCTGATATTTCACACGGACGTTCATGATACCCAGAGGATGAACCCTAATGACTGGCGATTCCATTGAGTCCTCAAGCACTATCAGGAAGGTGACATTTTATTTTTTTCTGTGAAATGTTTCAGCAACTATGAGATAGATTGCTTTGAAACTAATCCTGGTGAGTAGACGATGTATCCTGAAGACCTTGGTGATCCCCAGACTCTTCTTCTACCCCATCACAAGGTCGATACTGTGGCTACGGCTAAAATGTCCCAACAACTATTAGATGGATTACTGTTTAATGAAGACATTTATGGTCTTTGTCAGCTTCGGTGAAGCACAGACTTTTCATCTAGTGCCATCATAAGCTCAACATGTGAATGCGTCCAGTGGTTTATCCGTCTAGAATTTTGTTTTTCTCTACAATGAGCATTAGAGCTTCATGAAGCCTGTCACATTGCTGTAAATTTGTTTTATTCAAATGAAGACCGTATTAAAGTAGCCTCTACTTTTACTTACTTTACTTACTTGTACTTTTACTTACTTTACTTACTTGTATTGATTCTTGCGAACAAATTGTGTTGTTTGGTGATCAGGTTCTCAGCTGAAGAGGGTGCCGATATTTTCAGGCAAAGTCTGAACATGTCTAATACAATCTTTACAGGTACAATGGCAGAGTAACTTTTTCTGACTGATCCTTCTCTCAAGACAAAATCTCATGATTTCATTTATGTATCTGTTACAGGGAAACACTTCCCCTCAAGTTCAGGTTTTTAGCAGCAAAAAGCTTGCAGAAGACAAATCTAAAACAGCCATTTTCCTCTTGAATTCCTGTCAAGCCGTCATTTCTTTTGGCTCTGAACATTTACTTCTGATAGCAGACTGAAGCTCTGTGGCCATCCCTGTGGGGTCGGTGTAAGCCTGGCTCAGACTGAGCCTGATTTGCTGTCCTCCCAGTGCACACACTGGCAGTTTTCTCTGTCTGTGTCTGATAGGAGGCAGAAATACAGCCTGGGATAACAGGAAGAGAATGAGCAGCTCTTTGCTTGTGGAGAAGGCTGCCCTCAGGCCTTCATTAAGATCCTGCTTCAGTGCCTGCTGATAAAAGTCTCAGGTTAGGAAAACATCACTGACCTAAGGCCTAGTCCACATGTATATGGGAATTTTGGAAAACACAGATTTTTCTGTGTTTTGGCCTTTTGTCCACATGCCAGCTGCATTTTCAGTTGCTGATAACTGACCTTCTTTAAACTCCTTCCACAGTGAGAGGGTGAAGTGGCCTGAGACATCCTTCCTTAGTGTCCTGTCTATCTCTGACAGAGAAACTCTCCTAAATCAGGATGTGGGCTCCTAAAATCTAATGCTTAGTGTTAATGAGCTCTCTAGAAGTGATGCTGCTATGCATTATGTTGTGCAAGAGTTGATAAAAAGAAGCGGCATCCAGTGCTGATGATTACTGTTAAGTCACCAAAGACAAACTGAGCAGTATGAGCACACTTTATGTTAATGGAGGTGGCTAAATGAAAATAGCTTGATTGTGAAAAACTTCCCAAAGTGATGACTTGCCAAAATGTGGCTGTAGCATTATCTATATATGGTATTCTCATTTATTTCCATACAGGAAGAGTTTTTAGAGCCAGCATCTAGTGTTCCTTTGATGAACTGCAGCTTTAGAGATATCTGCAAAGGCTTCAGTTAGGGGTTGTCAATGGT
Source organism: Epinephelus lanceolatus (assembly GCF_041903045.1). NCBI lineage: Eukaryota > Metazoa > Chordata > Actinopteri > Perciformes > Serranidae > Epinephelus > Epinephelus lanceolatus. Next base: position 6,830,217 of record NC_135734.1, read on the forward strand.
TAACAGCAAACAATCGGTTAACAGCTAAGAATATTTTTGAAGGGTTGCGCATTTTGGTCTGTAGGTTGTTTTTTTCTACTCCTCAGTTTACTGCACTGGGCACCAACCAGGTCTGGTGGGAGTTGTTCATTTGTTGATTACCACTAGAAATGTCTACCTGACCCAACAACGTTACTATGGAAACATTTTGCTCACCCTACAGTCTCACCCCATCACCCCGGTAAGTAAGTGGTTCAATTTTGAGCCGCAACCCCTCTTTAGCTGTGTTAACTATGTTACCACTGTTCTCCGTTACCAGTGTTAGCAGGTTTAATGGTGCTAACATAATTATCAATGCTAAAGGGGTTTTAAAGCTCAAAATAAAGCCATTTACTCAGCTGGGTACAGTAGGGTGACCATATTTTGATTTCCAAAAAAGAGGACACTCGGCCCAGCCACGAGATAGCCTACTTAAATGATATTCGCAGTTTACTCAAAGATGCCTTATAATTTTAATATATTTAAAGATAGGAGACACATACACACATTAGAGTGTGGCTACCCGATCCGAGCCTGACGGGTCCCGACGGTAGGCCTACCCGACGGGTCAGGCCGGGTTCGGTCAAAAATGTATAATTTGTATTCGGGCTCAGGTCGGATTCGGTCAGCTTTCAGTGAAAATGTAGTGTAAAAATAAATAAAATCCTACTGTCTGTCCTGTTTATTGCTTGGGGACTGTTATTTACATGACAACACCTGAACAGAACACACACACACACATTGGCTGTTTGTTTCTACCTCTCCCCTAACTGGAAGCCTCGGACCTCCCGCCATGATTAAACGCTGAAAATAAAATAAAAGAGGGAGACAAGTTTTCCTATTTTATCTTATGTTGTTATATTTCTCCCTCTCCCCTTGCTGGAAGCCTCGGACCTCCCGCCACCCGCTCCCATCTCAAACACGGAGGTCTCCCTCTCCGCGGAGCACCCACGGCGCACGCCCAGCCTGTTAAATAGCCAGTAACCATAACAACTGTGTGACACAAACTCAGTGCTTTAGTAATTAAATAATGTCGAGCTCGGTTCGGTTTTGGACATAACAAAACAGAATGACTGTCGGGTTCGGACAGAAATATGCGTCCCGTGCCACACTCTAAAACACACACACACACACACACAAAAAAAAAGAAAAACAAGGAAAACCGGACATTATCATCAATTTATAAAGACCCCTGGACGCCCCGGACAGGACGTGAAAAGTGGACATGTCCAGGCAAAAGAGGATGTTTGGTCAGCCTAGGCTACAGGGAGGGGTCCGTAGGGTGGCCACCTTGTTTCAACAGCGTTACCAGCAATAATCACAGCATTAGCGGTGCCACTAGCCAGCTCCCATCCAAACCCCAGTTGTGTGCATTGCAGAGCGGCCAAGGCTAATGTCGGCTAATGAGTAAACACCATGTTAACACCAGCAAAGCCAAAATAAAGTAAAATAAATTAAAAGGCAAAACATTTAAATTGCAAAACATTACAATTTCACCTGGTCTACATGGTTAGCACTTTGAAATGCGGCACTAAACTCACTGTATTTCACTTCATATTGCATTTTCTTAAAAAAAAAAAAAAACAAAAAAAAAAAAAAAACAACTAGTTACTGGTTAAAGACTGTTGGGCTATTGAAAGCAAAATTAAGCAAAACTGATAGCCCTTGCTTCAGTTTTTACCCTATTGATGATTCAAAAAGTGTTATTAAAAAAAATCTTTTAGGACCAGCTTAAAAACGCAGTACAGTGTTCCTGAGAGTTTCATTCATGTTTGATAATACTGCAGTAAAAGTGTCTGCATTCTGTGCCAATGGAAGAAGCACTGTGTCCTTTGTTGAATGTGGTAAGGTGAAGAGTAATGGTGTGGAGGTCATGTGGTGGATGGGTGTCTGACTTTCATGTACAAAATGAGAGTTCTGTTTGAAGATTGGGCTGAGTGAACACAACTAATGGAAAAAGATACTAAAATGATCAGTAATAAAATTGCTTCTACATCATTTATTGGAAAGGGACTGAATGACCATGTGTCAGACTGCTAGAGCACTTGGCACTTTAGCAGTCACTTTTCTCTCCATATAATTGTATCATGACAAATATCCCATATGGAGATACAGTACTGTGGCTCACACATTTTCATCTAACTAAAAACCAAGGTAAATGTTAAAATCTCCGTCTGTGACAGCATTACATCATAAACTCCAGAGATGGATAAAAATTGATACAACATATTGCCATATTTTGCATAATTTGCATGGCAATATTGTATCAATACAAGAAAGCCAAGTATACATTCGTTTTAAGGATGTATTCTCCTGATCGACAAGTCTATTATTTGGTCGCTATCGTCCGACCAAATTCTCATTAGCTGAATAATCGCCGTGTTACTTTCATAAGGTGAAAAGTGCTACATCAACAGCTTTCCAGGATTAATCCATTATTTCCTGCGGCGGGGGGACAGGCTAAGTTACCTGTGAAAATGGGGGTTGACAGAAAGTTGAACTCGCCCACCCTTACGCTCAGCGTCGTGGTGACGCAGACCTCCTGTCAGTTTTCTGTAAGCTGAAACCATTTCCCTCAGTGGAGACGAAGCTTGTATTTACTTGTATTTCACAGACAAGAAACAATAAATTGTGAAGACAGTAAAGCCTCCACTAAATCAGCATTTTAAGTCGTGTGTGTGATCTATCCTTCAAGGATTTACTTCAGAATTTATCCTGGCTTCATATGAGCAGAGGAAATACCCGCTCGTCGCCAGGCTAATGTAGACCATGTAAAATGCCGTAGGCTGGTGCTAATAACGTTAGCATGTTGTATTTGCTTGGAAAATGTGTTTAGTGTAAGACAGTTGTTTTGTCGGTGAACTTTGTGAGTTGTAATGGAGCCAAATTATGTGCCGTTATCTTTGTTAGATGCTGCTGTTGTCCCTGGTTTTATATGAGAAGAGCAAAAGATTGCTAGACACTAGGCTAATTTATACAATGTAAAACACCATAGACTTGTGTGAATAACGTTAGCATGTTCTATTGGTGGGGGAAATGTGTCCAGATAAAGACAAGTGTTTGTCTGTCAGTTCTGCGATTTATAGTGAAGCCAGTTTGCGTACTTGTGTTTGAAATTGTCCCTATTAAGCCATGTTTAATGTGTGTTTTGAATCAACTATATAAATAAAGTTTGATTTGAACTAAACTTTACATCACTTAACAAAGTCCTCCACCACCGACTAGCGCTTTGGAGGTGTAACTGCAGAGTGTCACAGACACACCACCGCAGAAGTAAAAATAACGTGCATAAAGTTTTCCTCTGAGGACACAATCTGCAGTAGAAAAAAGGAAGAAAATCACAATATATTGCAACATATGTTGCTGCAATACTCAGCACATTGCAAAGTGTTTAGAATTGCAATAATACTGTATGGTGACTCAAGTGGCGTAATAATATCATATCGTGGGGTCTCTCGTAATTCCCATCCTCTCTAAACTCTACAGAAAATATACAATTTAACAAACACACAGAAACATTAACTCAAACTACACAAAATGTGTACATTCTTCTAAAAAACTACAACATATAGCAGCTATTTGAGGAGAGTGTAACCCATAAAAATAGTGAATGGCTTCGAAGCTTTAAGAGGTGTAAGCTTTTTCCGAAGTAGCTGCAGTCTGTCCTTATCTCTCTCTATTTTCTTCTCTAAAGTTGAGGCTGTTGAAGGGCACTTGAAGACAGCTGCAGAAAAGGTCAAATGGCTCCCGACAAGTAAATTGTGGGACACACACTCTTTATCTGTCCTTCACCACAATGCATCTCTCTCTCTCTCTCTCTCTCTCTCTCTCTCTCTCTCTCTCTCTCTCTCTCTCACCTTCATGCTTCATAAAGGAGAATGACCACCCAAGGCCATGGGGCTTTTAGGGCTGTGTAGACATCTGCTGATGAAGCACATGCTCCCCCAAGGACCACACACACACACACACACACACACATTAAGGCAGCACAATATCAATTAAACAGAGGTTAAAGAGATGTAAAGGCTGGGTGATGGAGAGATGTGAGAACGAAGTTGAAGGTCGACCTTAAAGAGGAACTTCAGTATTTTTCATCCTGGATCCATGTTTTCGTGTGTAATGGGCCATTTCTATTGTCACTTTTGGCCATGCTGACTCCAAACATGCCAAACCGATTTGCGTTGCCTTTGTCAGTTTTAACATACAAAGCCACACCAAGCCATGCAGACACAGACCTTTTCTTGAGTAGGTTCAAAGGGTAGCACTGATGTCTTGCTGACAGCAGCAAACCCCCGGCAACCCCCTTCTCCCCCCTGAAATAAGTGTGGGTGTGTTGTGAGACTCCACTCAGGACACAAGAGAGAAAGACCTTTTAAAAAGTCTGTGTGTTCAGCTGTCAGTACTTTTGTTCTAACTGAATCTCTGTGGTTTGGAGTCTAGTTTCCCTCCTGTGTCCTGTTTTTACTTTAGATAATCTGCTTTATTTTACTGTTTGGTGGCTTTCACCCTAACATGAGCCTGTTAAGTTATGGCTGATGAAAACCCTACATTTTCCTATTTTGCTGCTTCTCAGGAAAAAAAAATAAATATATATTATTATATATATATATATATATATATATATATATATATATAACAAAATAACGGGACATTTATTGTGAATCAATGGGAAATTAAATGGTTTTATCTCTGAATTAGCAGAATGTTGTCAGAGGCTTTTCTTCAATAAAAACAAGTCTACTGATACCACTGATACCTGTAAAAGCAGAAACAGCCACAGTAAGATGTTAGATGAAGAGCTGCAGACAACAGGCTCTTACTAGAACCTGGTAAGTACTCAGACCAAACAGACGAACCAGATGGAAAACAGGCAGGGTGAGGCCAGGCAGAGGGTCAAGAAGCCTGCAGGTAAGTACTCACAGGATGCACACACAATGGCGAGTGTGGTGACACTGTGAAACTCTCTGGACCACAAGAAACCACAAGTGAGCAGACTGGAACACTCACACTGTAGCGTCATCGTCAGATGGAAACGCCAAGCAGCTATAGCCAAAAGGAACCAAGGACACGGAAGCAGGTCTCAAGGTCAGGGACAGATGGCTAGTGCATTTACCGGGAATCAGACAAAGCAGACAGGTCAGAGACACAGGCAGGGTCAACAAAAAGAAATCAGTCCAGTGCAAAGTCCAGTGAGTGGCGAAGAACAATCTGGCAACAAGTGACTGTGAGGCTGGGGCACATATACTGGCTGAAAGTAATGAGGAAAAGGTGAACAGAGGGGGGCGTGGTGGACGGGAAGAAATGGAAATGTGTTGACAGGTGATAGGTAGGTAAGAGTGACAGGGAGGCGCAAGAAACCACAGTGAATGGAAGTTTACTGACTAAGGGCTGAGTGACTGGCTACGCTGAAAAGAGCAGGTGACCAGGAATGCAGAACTATGATACTAAGATAATTTGTGGGAAGGAGGTACAGATCTATCTAGCTGAAGAAATCAGGTTCCTTTACTCTCTTACCCTGATTGCAGAAACTGTGTTTGTCGAATAATTGTTGTATAAGAAAATGTAACCCCGGTGTGGCTCAACAGTGAAGCTCATGATAACAAATTACTTTTGGTATCTTTTTTCCCCCCTGTTAAAAAAAACACAAACAAATTTCTGATATATATGTCAGTCAAGAAAAGTATATGCTAATCTAGGGCAAAAAAATCTGATCAAACAACATGTACTTAAGCCTGTTCTTAAGGTTGAGGCAGAGCAAAGCCTGGTTACTGAAAACTGCCATAATAAGCACAGACAGGGCAACATGAAACACAAGAAACACACCTCCATAATAAAATATGCATCAATCGTATTTGACACACACACACACACACACAGCCCTTCCCTGCTGATTCAGTGATTCATGATAGAGATCCTGAAAGTGAGAAGCAGCTCATGTCTTGATATGACTTCATTAGTCAGATCAGATTGCTGTCATAACTGAAATCTTGACACAAATACACAAGCACACGAATATTCTTTGTCTCTTTCCATCCCACTGTGTTGAAGGCATCATTAGCCTGCTCAGCAAGCTGAGCCCAAGACTCTAAACTACAATTTCACAGATAAATGTATAAAAAAGTGTATCACGGTGCTGTGGTGCATGCTGTCAATTTTACTGTATTATGATTATGATGCATCTGAATGGAAATGTGGCAATCCTGTCATCACTTTCCCATTACCATACACGGGTGCTCACAAATTTCTGCAAACAATAACATAACATTTGGCAAAAAGATAACCGTGCAGCGTTGGGTCCAGAGAATAAACACCATGATCAGTCTGTGATAAGGCACAGCATAGCGCTGTGCGAGGAGTTTTACGACAACAGAAGCATCACGGTAATACCTGTCGAATGCACAGCTCTCTGTGGCTCCTTCTCTTTTTACCATCCATCCACAAAACAGTTAAAATTGAAACCACGAGAAACACAACAGGTAGAGAGAGGAGGAGTGGAAGAATAGGAGTATAGGAGAGAAAAGATAAGACAGAAAGAAGACACAGACAGTCAGAGGAAGGGGGAGTAGAAAGGAGTGAACTTGGTGCAGAGGAAACAGCACTGCAAGCCTTCCAGTAACCCCCAGTAACAAGGACCAGTAGCTCCTTCCGACTGTATGATTGGCACCAAAGTTTTTTTTTCCACCAGGAAAATACTGTAGGGTGTGTATATTCCTGGGTGTTCTAGCAATGTCAAAATATGATGTTAACATGAGCAGGTCTATTCAGTTATTCTGCTGAGGTTTATGTACAGTGTACATCCAGCAAGCAGTTTTATACATCCTAAAAAACAAAAAGACTACATAGACAGGTCAGACGCAGGCAGGGTCACTAACAGGGGATCAGGCAGGTAAGGAGTGCTGGACAGTGTTGCATGAGGTGGAAGAACAACCTGGCCCTGAGGGCAAGCAGCAGCTGCTTATATGTAGGGAGTGCTGATGAGAACAGGTCATCAGGTGAATGGAGTGTCTTGATGAGGGGGGGCGTGGCTGGCTGGCAGGGTGCAGGTGAGTGGAAATTTACCAGGATGCAGGTTGTGACACAAATGAGTTGTTACATACTAGCATATCAGATATCGGCAAAAAATACAGTATCATGCATCCCTACACAGTAAATCCAAGATTGGCCAGCACTAGCCCTAAACATTACCTCTTTGCTGAGTACTAGCTAATCATAGTACGCAGTGGAATTCTTACTAATGTGTCATGAGGATGGGTATAAATAGCCAAAGAGCTGCAGAGATTTTTTTCCTTCCGGGTGCAAACAGACACCCAGTTTTTAAGTCTAAATTATCTCTGAAGACTTTTCTTTCTTTTTGTTTTTTTGCTTTCTTGCTTTTATGTGAGAGAACAGTTGAAGACAGATAGGAAAGGGAAAAGCAAGAGGGAATACAATGTGCAGCAAAGGGCTGCGGGTCAAAATCAAACCCGGGCCACTGCGGTAAGGGCCCAGCCTTTATGTACGTGGGGTGCACACTCTACCAGGTGAGCATCGGGAAAAGGGAGACACAGCTGATCTTCCAGTGGGGCAAGGGCCCTTAAAGCTATAGTTGGTAATGTTGGAGAGCTAGCAAGATTTAAAAGCGGCACCTCCTCTAAGCTCCACCCCCTCCTCCCCCTCCCTTCAGTGCTCCGTCCAAAGCCAAGGCCCCACACAAACTTGAACGCGCATCCTGCAGTAGGTGTCAGCAGCAGGGCAGAGGAGAGCCAAGTAAAATAACAAATCCCCCCAAAGCAAACAAATAATTACCTGTCCAACAGAAAGACAGCAACCTCTACATCACTTTTCAGGCCCTTCAGCTCCCTCAGTTGTCTCCACCGTTCAAAAGCTGCACCGATGTTGATGTCTGGTTTGTCCTCTCGCTTTATCCAAAGCCTTTTTCGACGCAGCCTTTTCTGCCTCCGACTTTCTCTTCTCAGCCTGTTTAGTGGGGTGAGCCGTTACAAGTAATGCTGGAAGTGGTACTTTTGGCTGCATTTTCTCTGCCACTGTTCAGCAAACTCCTGCTAACTCAGTATTTCTGCTGAGGAGTGTGCTGAATATTTCCGGCAACGGTGACACGTGATGAGTGCGCGCAAGGAGGAGGGAGCGAGGGACGGAGGGGGGCTCGGGCAGGACGAGACATGAAGGCATCTGATTGGTTCTTTCCATTCGCACCGAATGGCAGGGATTGGTCAGAGTTTTTACAGGCCTGCAGCTGCCACAGAGATCTGATTTTTTTTGTTCCTTTTTCTGAACACATTATGTATTTACTACTCTCAGGATGGAAGGACCATTTCACCCAGTATAACAAGAAGTGTTTCTGAACAGGATTACTAACTATGGCTTTAAAACTGTGTATTGTAAGCTACAACATTATCTTTTTTTGATAACAAAGTGGTTTTTGTACCTAAACCTAACCACACCTTAACCACAGCATGGTAACGTACAATGTAATATATTTGTGGTTTGTAGAAATGTACAATGCCAACATTTATTCTGGCAACCAGGTTGAGCAACCTGGTGACGGACTACATCTTCTGTAGTTTTAGAGAGAAGGTTAATTATCATATTCTCCCTGCTGTTTGTTTGTGATTCAGCCATTTCATGTTGCTTAAAGCTATGGTCTATGTTTAGAAAGACGATGAGAACGATCTGAAAAAAGCATCCCCCACACACCCCCCTCCCCCTGTGCTCCATGATCCCTCCCTTCCGAGCTCGTGTCCCCCTCCCCTCGGAGCCCACTAACAACACACCGCCTCCCGTATAGCAACATACAGTTACATAGAGCATACAGTTATCTATGTCACAACATCCACAATAAAAACGAAAATTACCTGTTCAACAAAAACTCCGCTGTATCAGCATCACTTTTCAGGCCCAGATCTTGCCAGAGCTTTCTCCATTGGTCAAAGGAACAGAGGAGACAGAACATGGCAGTGCGCGAGAGTGCAGCGGCTCTTAGCGTTCTCGTATATGTAGTTTTGTCCGCATTTTTCTGCTCATGTCGAGCAGATTTTGTGTATAGTCAGCAGGACATTATCAACATCGGCTGGAAGTGCAAGGTTGACATCACGAGAGACTTTCAAAAGGCACACAACATCCCGGACGCCATCGGCAGACCTGCGGAGTCACTGTGGATCTGCTGCCGAAGGCGGAAGTGCGGGCGCTGCTCGGGGATATTGGCTAGGCTAAAGAAGTACCCTCACACTCTGTCACTGCTGAGCATCTTCCTGACAAACGCCAGATCTATTTCAAACAAAATGGACGAACTGGAGCTATTGTAGCTAGCACTATTGGGCCACAACCACCCTCTAAATGATGTTAATAATAATGATCAATCTTTCTAAACGTAGACCATAGCTTTAAGTGAAATACTTTAAAAGCATAATTTTCAGACAACTTTCAAATGAATAATAGTACCATAACGTAAACTTAATTCCAGACTGCCCCACTAATTCAGATTTACCTACTCCCAATTTAAGATTAATTCCTGATGGTGTGTAATTCTGCCCACCATCCCCAGAGTCTACCAGCATTGGCTCTCCTTAAGAGACTGGAAATGCTGGTATGGCTCCGTGGTGGACCAGCTGCCCTGCTCTTCTTTGTCTGGCAGCCATGCATGAAAAAGCCTAGCTCCCAGAGGACCTCAAGGCGACAGTGCCTCCATCTCTCATACCATGCAGATGGTCAGCAAGATGCTCAGTTTAGCTCGTCTGTGTCATCCTGACCTTATGCATGCACTGTGGGGTGTGTGTATGGATACATGTGTGTTAAAAGAAATCAGGCACAGAGTTTAATGTCTCCTGTCAAGCACCGTTGTGTAAAAGTGCACCTTTGAAAAAGCAGAAAAAAATTGACATTTGAAAAGTATGAATAGAGGGATTCTTTTGCATTCATACCAAATGTCTGTGAGTTAAAGTGTCTGTCTGACCCAGCCTTGGGTTCTCTACCTTTGTGAGAAGTTTAAAATTCTACATCTGAAAAGACTTCTGTGCATGTCAAGAATCAAAATGTTTGTGTTTAATGATTTTGAGTCCTTGTAAGATCTACAAGTGTATACATGTATTTCAATTCAGATCTCCTTCGCATCTTTATTTATGTATATATATGTACATCTGTTTGTTCTGAGGATGACCCTTACAGAGGGCCCCTCAATGAATGTTCAGAACTCTCTCTACCTCTGCTGCATTCTGAAGAGAGAATAGTATTTATGTGTTTCAGATTTGGCAACAGCACAGCATCACTGCCAGGACAAAGCAGAACTGTGAACCGTGGTTGTGTTACCTGAATATTTTCTGTCATAGATGGAATTTTTTTCACAGTGATGGAAAATCTGAAGGCCATCCGTCCTTTCGACAGATTAGAACACTGACGGTGATTCACCATAACTTTAAGTAATTCACAAGCTTGTTCAGTTGGTGGCATGTGACTATTAATCAGCTATTGTCTAATCTCGTCTTTGATGTCACATCCATGACCTCGTTGTCTAGTTGGCTTTAGCCATTACATTGGTTTGCTATATCACCACATACAATTGGAAAATATCACTGCAGCCGAGTGTCCAAAGTCTCTTTGCAAGGTCAGTGTCTCTGTTCTCTTTTTTCTCCATGCGGAGCACACCTGAGTGACGCTCCGCCACTTTTTTTCTCCAAGAGAGGAAATAAATAATCCACAGTTCTAATAATATGTGTCATACAGGAAAGCAAATAAAAATAAATGGAGTGGTCAGAGCTGTGCTATTTACATTTAAGATGTGTTGATTCATTCATGATGTCAACATGCAAGAAAGCATTCCATCTTAAAAGTTGCCGGTAGCTGATAGCACACACGCACGCCCGTCATACACTCTAAAGAGTTTTGTTTTAAATTTAAATAGTTAGTGTATGGCCTGCCTTAATATTTTAAGTTTACTGACTGTTGAGTTGACTTGAGAAGACAAGCCGAGGTAATTTTTTTCATGATTCAATTTGTCATTTCAAATTCAGTCAACGTAAAATTTTAAGGCAGCCCAGACACTAACTTTTTAAAGTTAAAACAAATTGTTTCTTTTTGCAGTGTAGGTAAACTGCAGTACTTAAACAAATAGCACTACACCCCTGCTTGTGAAAACATAATATACAAGCTTGTTCTGTATATTAATTAATAAAAATGAAAATGAAATGCCATTAAATATGTCCTACAATAAAAAAAAAAGACAATTGAAATGATGGGTGGGCTTGGGTGGTATCACGGTATTATGGTATACTAGGGTATTCATCTTGACATTATGATTTACAGTACCATCAAAAATACAGATGTTCATTTTTCTATTAACATCCTACTGGAGAGGCTGCAATAAGGATGTTTTGCATGTAGTGCACATCACGCGCCACCAGAGGTCAGTGTGGTGCAAGAGGCAGCTTAGTTGACTGTGAGTGGTGGTAATAAACATAACAGGATGACGGTAAACAGCTGGAGAGAAAGCAGACAGATCGCGGGGGAAAACAGTATATTTTTACTTCTAACTCGGTAAATTAAGGTTTTATTTGGACCAAACCAGAGGTGATGATTATTTGGACGGTGGGCTAACTAACTAAAGGACTAACAAAACTAACCAAGATGGTTTTGATGAGCTTTTTTTTGTTTCTGTCAAGTTTGACAGACAGACTGTTTTCACCTTTTAGTGTTCAGGATTTTTTCGGCAGGCCTGAAATTGTGGCTTGATGATGCACTGGAGCCATCCTTATCATAACATTACCCCCTCTACACTATATAAACACTGGAGAACAAAGCACCAGTGGTTTGCCCCCTGCTCAGTCACCATTTACAATACTTCCATGGCCTACAGTTTGCTAGCTAGCTATAGCTAGTATTAATACCCACACCAGAGTCCTGCATGGGTCCATTTTTGAAAACCCCCACCCATCAATACTCGTAATGCTCAGTACCAGAACCGACCCATTAACGTCATTATGTCTAAGTCCAAGCCCCACCCACCCGCACCATTAATAAAAGTCCCACAACCTGACCCACACCTGTGATGAAACACACACAGGCTACAGTCACCCACATTAAGCTGGGTTCTCCGTTCTTTAATTACAAATCCTGCTGAGGGAAAGTCTCTTTTTCTGGCTGTGCTTGGATGGCAGAAACATTCCATGCAATCACTGCCAGGTTAGGAAACATTTTAGCACGCTCCTTCCACCACCATAAAACCTCAAAAGGATCCTCCTTGGGTGTCTTGAACGCAATGTAAGCTGCCAACTCATCCTCAGGCTGCCAGTTACGACCCAATGCAGGACTCTGACCCGCATTATAACAGCAAATACACAAAAATATGCGTTAATCAACCACCTGAGCCCGACCTGCAAATAATGAAGCACAATGGTGAAAACTGTGGACTGAGACAGACAACCCCTACCAAAACCCCCAGCAAGCTCAGGTTTTGGACCATGCTTTAGTAAAACCTTGCATACTGATCTGCTTTAGGCCTTTTTATTATGGAGAAATTGGATGAGTGACTTCTAGCAAACTCTAGATTTCATGTTGCATGGCCTGCTTTACTTTTTGCTTTTTATTTTAGATTTATACTGTATTTTGTGATCAAGATTAATCATATCAGCTAAAATCACTCTTCCTCTTAAGATGTGGATCTTTCTTGCTGTTGTTTTAACTTGCCTCCTTGCTTGGTTTCACAAAAGCTGTCTTGCATTTCAATGCATCTAAAATGACCTGACTGTGATCTCTCAGTCTGGTTTGTGCAGTTGTATGGCACTAAGCCATCCTCCTCCGGGTTATACTAATGTATTATTAATGGGTGCTGAGTCAAGAGAGTGCTGTGTATCAGCGCAACACTGCTTGGCTTTTGCCTGGCCTTTAGCACTATTAACCAAGTCTTACTAGATACATTTTCTGTGTCAGATCATTGTTCATGTTATTGTCAGTGATCCTGCAAAATACTCCGCAGACCAACTTCTCTTTTTATGGTACAGCTTCCAGGCTCATTATGCTTAAAACAAGTTAGTAACTTAAGGGGGTCTCACAAGCTTTCTTGAATGGGGTTTTGCCACATCTAAATTGCACATAAACATATTCATACCTACACAAATCTCACACACATACATACACACACTCATACTCAGACACTCACAGACGCATGCATACACACACACACATCCACCTTTATGCATACATACACCTTCATATCTACACACACGCTGTCAACTTCTCTACATGTATTGGTCCATTTATTTGATCCTGTTGTGGATTTGCTGACGTGCTTTGTGCTCTGTTAAAGCTGGGGTGGGCAGAAATCTGAAAAAGGCAAAAAAAAAAACAAAAAAAAAACTGCAGTATTTTGAAAAACACACCCTGCTCCTGCAGCTCTTCCCTCTCTGTCCTAAGCCCCTCCCACCAGATAACCACAGGCATATGCATATACCTAATAAAGTAACCCAGTGTTTCCCATACATGAATTTATTTCAACTTATTTCATTGTGGAGCTCATTCACTCAGCTACTCTTTGCCCCGTTCTTAGCTAGCTAGGCGCCCCCACAGTCCCTCCACCTTGCTCCCCGCCACTGTGGACTGCTTCCCCAGGAGGAGAGCTGGCAGCAGCTCGGGAAGCAAACCTTTAGGTTGGTAGCTGTAGCAGCTTGCATTGGGCCAGTGAAAACCCCCAAGCAAAAGGTGTCACAGCAGGCTGATGGCCAGCAGCAGCACTAGGTCTATCCTGTGTAACACCTGATAAATTAAAATCTGCCTTTATCAAGAATCCCTTTGTTGCCCAGTTGATTAATCTCCAGAAAACATTCTTTCAGTTGCAAGGACAAAGACTGAAGTAGCTGTGTGGAGAGACAAAGAAAGTTTCTGAGAGAGAAGTTCATGCTTCATGGGCATGCTTGTCTGAATTACAAAAACAGTAAACAGCAACAAGCACTTTGCTTGAAACATACTGATGTCATAAAAGTTACATTTGAGCTCTTTTCTATTGCAACTTTTCCTGCAAACCTTAACACTGAGGAATATAAAAAGAACGTCCGAGAAACTCAAACCTGTGAACCTCCGAGCTGAATTTATGGCTCTGCAAATTTACCCTAAAATACACAAAGTCAGTACATGTATCTGCCAAATCTCAACAAAGCGACCAAGCCATAACCCATGTGCTATCTAGACATTTGTTTTCTATATTTAACAGCATATAATAAGGTGCCTGGAAGAATATATATTTTAAAAAGATGTTTAAAATATGCAAATTTAATTAATTCCTGCAATCTGATGTGACATCTTCATTACCTCAGGACAAAGTGCAAGGGTTGGGGTCCACTCATGGGGCAGCTAATGTTAAACTTAAGGAGAGATTTGGGGTACTGGGAGATACTATACAGGGCTCAACAATGCGAGCGTTTCACTCGCATTTGCAACTAAAAATAGGTGTGTGCGAACTGTAAAAAAATATTTAGGGGGACATGTGTGCATAAAAAAACAGCAGCCTATATTTTTGTCAATAAAAAAATATGATAATCTAACCGCAAATGTTGGAGGAACTCCAGCCGCCTTCCCTCTTCCCCGTGTGACACGGTTATGGGCAGTTTTCCAAGCCACTGTCGGCACAATGAATATAGGCTAAGTCCCACTGTCGACTGGGTGGAAATAAGTCAAAGTGTAGCAGAGACGAGGCGCAACGCGCAACGCGCTGTGACGACACCTCGGCGCATCCAATAGCAGAGAAGAGCCTGAAGTAGACCCAGGAGCAGTCACCATGGAGCTGTAGCTCCTGAACGAGCCTGTACCCCAAATCCTGTCTTGTGCGCCTTGCTCTCCGTTTGCTCTGCGCCCTACCCCGCAGTGGGCGCTGTGAAAATCGCGCTCTGTGTGAAAGAGACTTAAGTCCTGCAGAGTTTCAGAGGACCTGGAGAATGTTTTAGGATAGTAATAACATTATATAAGATAATCATATTGCAAATATATTATATATAAGATAATAACATTAAAGACAAAATTAAATTGCAATACTTTTTCAAAACTTGATGATTTTACCTTTCTGTACATTTTGTATACAAATTTATTAAATAATTTTGCTTGTAAATGTCTATTTGCATCACGTTTATTACGGAAAACACATTATTTGCTCGCGCAGAAAATAGATCAGACGCCGAAATGATCGCTGCAGGGTGCGAGCCGGTCACGGTCCGGTGCTTCGAGGCTATTCGCAGCGCTTCCGCGGGCGGTGTGGTCATGGGTCAGAGAGGGGGGGCGAGCGAGAGGTCCGCGGTCCTTTATAACGTAATGTTATAGATAATTGTTTTATGTGTTTTAATGTGTAGGTATGTAAATGTTTTCAAAGACGTTTATGTTGAAATAAAAATACCTCCAAGTAGTTATGTTTCCTTGTATTAATACATATACAAGTATGTTTCCTTGTATTAGTTTGCCCTCTTGTGGACATAATGCGGAAAAAAAAAAATATTCGAATGGTTCGAACCTGTGATTTTTTTTTAGAAGGAATATTCAAACGTCATTTTTGAGCAATTTTGACAGCCCTAGTGGATATTAAAGTGTCTCATGTGTCTCAACTTGTGTTGAGGTGAAACTTTTCTTTGTCTTATTCTATACAGTTGAGAAACCTAAGCTTGCCACAATATGTTTTTATAGCTCGGTGAAATTAAAAAAAAAAAGTTGTAAAAATGTGCACTCAATGTTTTTATGTCATATGCATAGAATTAAATGCTCAAAGAACCAAACAAAGTTATGTTAAACTGACATAAAATTCCTGACATACAAGGGTCATGTGACACATTTATTATGTGTCTGGTGTACTAAAAACTTTTATGTTACTGTATTGTATTAAACTAAAAGTTTTGAGTGCAAGCTGTTCTCCCCCAAAAAATAAAGTGTGAGCTAACTGGGGTTTACAGTGAATTGTATGTTTCTGTAAACCACAGATATGTAACATTTTCACCTTATTATGTAGCAGATATGTTGAAACTTCAAGTTTCAACAGTGCTGTGGTTAACATCATTATGTCTAGGCACTTAAACCACTTGATTATGGATAAGATTTTTTTCCACTAAAAAACGTTTTGTTGGCACAATTGCAGCTGAAAATTCAGCTGATGCCCTGCTGAAAAGCAACCATTTTTTTGTTCATTGGTCTCAAACAGTGGTCTGCGGCTGGCAACCGTCTCGCCTAAGCGCATGCATATACAGTACATATTTTTGCATTTATACTTCGCAGCATCCCTCTGAGTGTTTGCGTAAAGCTGATTGGTTGATCTAACTTTCTGTTGGGAAGAGATTTCAGAGTGGAAAGGAAAAAAACATTCTGTGCAAGTATGAAAGAAACAGCCACAAGAAAGCCTCAAACACATTTTAACCACCCGTACTCAGAGTGTTAATCATCTAAACATTATGCTGTAATTAATTGATTGAGATCACTAACCACTAACACACAAGCAAATGTTACCAATTAGTCATTAAAAATAATGAACAACTAAAGCCTTTAAAGCTGCACTGGGAATTTATCTAATTAGGAAGAAGTCAATCTTGTCGCTGTGATCCACTAACAAAAAGGTGCCATGAAATGTGAACAATATAAATTTTGACTACCAAGCATCTAATTAGCACTCCAGGGCAACTCCTCCACCTCAGTGTACACCATGTATCTGCCACCACTTTATGCAAGTGAGGCATTAATTGACTGACCACATGCAGGGAAAAACACAATTACTGCAACATTCATGGATGGAAAAATATGAGCGATCATATCAAGACATGCTAAACTGTTCACTAAGTCCCTAGATAAAACTGGCAAAGACGGTGCATAATATTGAGTCCTGAGCCAGAACCCAGGCAGCCAACTGGGGGTGAGATACAAATCTCCAGGCTGCCTGCTGCACCCTGAAGCAGCTATTAGTTTGCCATCCACTAACAAGGGGAGTGTGGCGCTTGAGAGCAGAATGACTTCATGCCCACTGTGGCTGACTTCATCAGGACACAGAGAAACACATCTATTATCAGTGTGTGTCTGTGTGTGTGCGTCTCATCATTACAGAACAATAGTTGGTCTATGAGTCCCTTTGGCCACCTCTGGCCCTGTTAAACAGAGAACCATTTACTGAAGTGCAATCAACACTTTTAACACATACACACACATACGATGGGCACTTTCACTGGGCTGTGAGTGCAGCAGCACTCACAGAACCCACTCAAATCACAGTCACTTGACAAGATGTTAGAACAGCATGGGTTGACAAATACTTAAGAAAACAGTCCCTTCTATCTCAGCATTTAAAGGGCTCATATGAAGGGACACACCTTGTTGTTTAGGTTTCATCAGTAGCATAGATTGTATTAAAAAAAATGGACGTGGACACCATGACATCTCCCATTGGTTTATGGACTCCTTTAAGTTTGGCATTTCGGCAGTCACCACCTTAGATTCTTGGAGAGAATCAGAAGTAACCATGTTTGAAGGAGAGGGTGAAGCTGTGTAGGAGCGAGGGGTGGATCTAAATCAGACTGTGGTGACAGTGGCTCACAGACAGCCTGTCAATTAAACATCCTTAATTATGCGTAACTTTGAGCGTGAATAAAATGTAATTCAGGTAAGTCATATAACAATTCACCCCCTGTGCAGTTGTAATGAATGTTGAAATTAGCTAGAGACCAAAACCGTTTTTTGTACCAGGCTGTAAAGCTGTATATTTCTGCTATAAAGATTTGCATTTTAACATGTGGGTCTATGGGGATTGACTCGCTTTTGGAGCCAGCCTCAAGTGGTCACTCAAGGATCTGCAGTTTTTGTCACTTTCACGTTGGCTTCATGTCTCAACCCTGGAGGTTGCTGCTTGGTCTGTCGTCCATACTGTCACCAAGACAGTACCTGAGTTTTTGGGTTTAGGGGTCCACAGTTTTGGACTAATCAAACACAAAATTTGGAAAACTTAGCTAAAACGTATCTGCATATATACATTTTTAAGAAAAAAAGAAGAAACCCTTACATTTAGGTTTGAAAGGAACCAAAGGATACTCAGACCTGGTCCAGGAAGACACAAAAATAATTGGTTGACTCCAGCAGACCCAATTAAAGAGTAGGAGTGTAATAATACATTTATAATAATACATTTATTCACGTTGAACCATTCGATACAAGGTTTTCAGTTCAGAATGCATTCCAAACCAAAGAATACGCTGAACTGTTCTATTACATGTGGAAAATAAAATCTATAGCTTCAACAGTGTTTAATATAATGTTCACAATGCCACTGTTTTCAACAAGGCAACATGCTGTCTGTCCCTCCCACCCCCAAACCAAAATATTCTACTCCAGTGAGACACACTGGGAGGCAGCTATGCTAAGCTAGCTTGTTGCACAATGGTTAGTAACTTCATTACCAGACCAGAAAAAGAAGATCCTCTGATAAACTACAGGTCTGGTGTTTGGAACCACTGCAGTTTTGCTGTGAATTATGAGGGCGATGTTTTGAGAGAGCGGTGGATAAACACACCAAGCCAAAGAACAAGCCGCTGCACAGCTACAGACTCTCTTTAGCAGCTAACCCAGTAGCACAGAAACATACACGACCCCGGAGCTAAAGCAAGAGCCACTGCTAGATGACAGACTCTAATAGCAGCCAAGCCAGAAGCACACACAGTCTGTAGTAACACAGCACAAACATTCCCAAACCAGGGAACAGGAGCCGCTGCGTGGCGATAGCCTCTTGTTCAGCAGCAAGCAGCAGCTAACATTAGCACAAGATAGAAGATAACGCCTTGGACTTATTTTGTACCTAAAATAATTAATTGAGAATATAACTGGCAGATTAACCGATAATGAAAATAAACATTAGATGCAGTCCTAAACTTGGTGACGTACTTGAAATGAATCAGCAACTATTGATTTAAAATTGCTAATTAATTATTTAAGCAAAAAGGTCAAACATCAGCAGATTATTCCATTATAATAAATAATAGTTAGCTGCAGCCCTGGACCAGACCTGACTCGGGTCCCAGGTTGCATCTTGACAAAGTATTCAGTGGCAACTTGACTTCTATGCACACAATATGTAACAATAATAACATGTGCATAAAACCAAACACATACATACACACACACAAACATGCAGGTCACACAGACAAGCAAACACCCTACTCCACTTTCTCCTCCCTGCTTCACAGCCTTGTTGTTCTACTTTCTTCCTGGCTGAAGGACAAACTCCAAAGCCCCTCTCTCTCTTTCTGTGTGTATGTGTGTGTGTGTGTGTAAACGGATGTGAAGAGTCGTGGCCTATAAACGCCGGATGTGTGACTTCTGACCTCAGATATAAGTGCTGCCTCTCAGTAGTCATCACCATCACTTCTGACTTCCTGTCCTGACGGCTGTCAGGCCTGACTTCTAGCTGACCTCAGGCCAAAGAAGGCTGCTGGGTGGAATAAGGTCAGCAGTGCACTCAGGGCCATGGACAGCTTGTTCTTAAGAGACCACTATGTTTGTTCTCTGCCTCTGGGTCTTTATTTATTAAATGACTCAGTGATGAAAATTAGTCCGAAAGTGACCCAAAATTCTCTGACTGACACACATTTGGTCCTACTTTTAGACTAAGAGTAAATACATTTTTTCAGTTTTCTTAACCTTGGGAAGTCGTCCTTCAGGATTCCAGAGAGGTGTAAGCCTTTCCTAACTTGTTCAGAGTTCTAAGCAGGCATTGACTTATATAGATACTTAATAAAGTCTTTAGCCCCTTTTTCACCACAGGAAATATTATCCATTAGCCGGAATTTTGAAAAACCCACAGAGATCTCCGTTTTCCTCTGCCCAACAAACCACTTGCTGACAGCTTCTCACCCTCAACCAGAGCTACAGCAAGTACCCTCTGCCTGTCCAGTAACCAGCAACTAACTAGTGTGAATTAAATAAAATAATAATAAAAAATAATAAATGGTAGATTGATTACACAGGAAGGTTAGGGTAAGGATGAAGTGCTTTGCAAACTGCAAAACACTGCCTAACCCTCTAGGGGGGTCCGGGGGCATGCCCCCCCTGAAGAAAATTTTGTATTTGATTTAAAGGCATTAATCTGGTGAATTCTGAGAGTCAAGTTATGATGGCAGAATATGCCAAGATTTCAACATCTAGTTGTTCTTGTAAATGTTTATGGACCAAATTTTGAAGATCCACAATTTTTTTATAACCTGTTTTTGAATTTAAATTACCCCTCTTCTGAGCTTATAATTGGTGGTGATCTGAACCTGACCCTGGACATATTAGATAGATCAGCTACTAATCGGCTCTCTCTTACAGCTGCAGCTAAGATACTAAAACAAGAACTGTCCTATCACAACCTTATTGATGTTTGGAGGTTTCGTAACATAAATAAACGGGAATACTCTTTATAGTCTCACAAACAAAATAGTTATTCTAGAATAGATTTATTTTATTTATATGCTGGGAAGGAACATCTCATATCCTCTTGTGATTATTTACCCAGAGTAATTTCTGATCATTCTCCGTTAGTGATGCTTATTAAGCATGGAAAAACCACAGTAGGGAGGAAGCGGTGGAGATTTAGCAACTACCTTCTTAATGACCTAGAATATATTAATCTTATTAATATCAATATTGAGACCTTTTTAGAGCTAAACAAACATACTGCTTCCTCGTCAATTATATGGGACTCCCTGAAAGCCTATTTAAGAGGTCTAACTATTTCATATATACATCTAGGAAACGTAAACAGAATGGATCTAAACTAAGCTCCTTAGAATCAGCTATATCTACTCTGGAAAAAAACATATAGAGACTCAGGATGATAAATATCTACTACAGCTAAACACTGTTTACACTGAGAATGTTCTTTTAAGAACTAGAGCCCAATATTATGAGCATGGAGAGAAGTCTGGTTCACTACTTGCTAGGCAGATTCGAAAGGAAGATGCTAATAGAATAATCTCCTCAATTCAACTGAAAGATGGCTCAGTAACTAGGGAGCCACAGCTAATTAATGCAGCATTTACAGAATTTTATACAACGTTATATACTTCTCAAAGGAGCAACCTAGCCTCAACAAAGACGTTCTTAAATTCCTTATCTGTCTCTGCTATATCAGAGGAGGATAAAGAAAGTTTAGAAGTTGATATTACTGAGGAGGAGGTTCAAAGGGCGATACGCTGTCTGCCAGGGGGCAAAGCTCCTGGGCAGGATGGATTCCCCACTGATTTTTATAGGAAGTTTTTGCTTAGGCTCCTTTGCCCCTTGATAGATATGTACAGGGAGACCCTTTATAATGGGAAACTTCCCGACTCGTTAGAACAAGCATTAATTATTTTGTTACTTAAACCAGGGAAGGAGGCTAATCTTTGTGGTTCTTATAGACCAATTTCCCTATTAAATACGGATTATAAAATCCTAGCTAAAATTATTGCAAACAGATTAGCGCCACTTATACCTGAACCGGTAGCCACGGATCAAACTGGGTTTGTCATTAATCGTTCTTCTTATGATAACATTCGAAGGTTTTACAATATTCTTTATTTTTCGAAAAAGATCAAAGTGCCTGTTTTAGCCGTCTCTTTGGATGCTGAAAAGACCTTTGATCGTGTTGAATGGAGCTTTTTATTTTGTGTTCTTGAGAAAATGAATTTTGGTCCCAGATTTATGGCTATGATTAAAACCCCTTATCAATACCCAAAGGCAGCAATTCTCACTAACTCTGACATTTCTTCTCAGTTTCCTTTGACTAGAGGAACCCGGCAAGGGTGCCCCCTCTCGCCTCTTCTTTTTGCTCTGGTAATTGAGCCATTGGCCATTGCAATACGATCAAACCCACAGATCCATGGAATACTAGTTGGAAACGTCAAACATACCATTTTGTTATATGCTGACGACATAATGCTTTTTTTAACTAAGCCTGAGATATCTTTTCCTGCTCTGGTCGATTTATTGAAGATCTATGGTTCTATATCAGGCTATAAGGTAAACAACACAAAGAGTATTATTATGCCTCTCAATTTAGCTGCAGATGTTATGCCCAAACTGAATATACCCTTTTCATGGAATGATAGTTGTCTAACATATCTTGGTTTACAAATATCAATACAATATTTGTATATTGTATTACATTGTATATTTGTATTACAATATAATATAATAAACCAGACCAGGCATTCTCTCTAAATTATGGTCCACTGTTGAAGAAGGTGGAGCAAGAGTTAGATAGATGGAAAACGCTGCCTATTTCATTAATAGGTAGGGTAAACTGTATTAAAATGAGTGTACTCCCTAGGTTTTTATATCTATTTAGGACTCTTCCTTTCCATGTCCCTCAATCTTTCTTTAAGCGTTTAAATAGTTTGATAACTAATTTTCTATGGTGGGGAAAGTCGGCTAGAATGAAACTGAAAGTCCTCTGTTTGAGCCCAGGTGAGGGAGGACTTGGTCTCCCTGATTTGTATTTCTTAGCGGCACAATCAATGGTCATATGGGCCTGGCAAACAAATAGACAGAACCCTCCCTCGTGGTTACAAATTGAGCAATATCAATTAGCTGACATTAATCTTTCTAGCCTTCCATATATTCCTTTTGTACATACTTTCAAAAGAATTTTAAACAACCCTTTTGTTTTACATGGGTGCAAAATTTGGTCAGATATTAGGAAAAAGACTAAAAACCTTCAATCGATCTATACAGCTACCCCCTTCTATGCTAACCCTGCTCTACCTGAGATACTAAAAGATGAATCCTGCTATATATATATATATATATATATATATATACACACATATATAGATATACATATGTATGTGTGTGTGTGTGTGTGTGTGTGTGTGTGTCTGTGTGTGTTTGTGTATATAATGTATTTATTTTATTTACCTGAGTGACCAATCATCTGGATGCCTTCAGCATTATAAAACACAAACAGCTCCTTATAGAACATTATATGTAGTATTGCAGTTATACAGGGTAGCTGCTAATGCTTGTCACTGCTTCTGTCAGTAATGTAACTGTCACTGTCCACATCTTTAATGGTACTACAAAGCATTCTGCAGGCTGCAATTGCAATGTGGGAATGTGTCTGAGAATTTTTACAGAAGGCGGATAGCACAAACACAAACACACAGAGACAGGAGCACAGAATGAGAGACATTAAAATAGATAAGCTCCCCCACCCACCCTTCCCATCTGGTGGCACCCAGGCTCTCCTGAGACCCCGACCCAGACACTGTGACCTCTGGAGTGAGGCACTGGCGCCACCAGAGTCCCTGTGGGGAACCATCCTTGGCAATATTGGTCTGTCTATCCCTGCTCATCTGTCACACTGCACACAAGCAGTACCGAGAGACAGAGCAAGAATAAGACAGAAAGGTAAGAGCTGGGGTTACACTGATGTACGAGGCACATATTAGCCTTTCAGAATAATTCTTATCCTATATCCAGTAAGTTTAGCCAAGCATGATGGACTTGTCTATGCTCTTTCTGTTTGACCTTCTATAGGTCTAAGAGATAGATGTTGGTTTCATCTATTTGGGCATTTATACCCACTTGGATTAGTTTTATGCTGTGAACCACCAACCAAAACATCAGAATAAATGTTACATTTGTACGTTATTATGTAGTGGATACATAGAAACTTAATGTTTCGACAGTGCTGTGGTTAACATGTGGTTAACACACAAAAAAACACACTGGTTTATGGTTAAGAAAAGATCATTTTTTTCCGGCTTAATATACCCAATTTTGGTGGCTAAAAATATCTGCTGGAAACAGTAATGACTCACTAAAAAACACTAGGTTTTGTTGTCTGTTAGTCTTGAACAGTGGTCTGCAGCTTGGCAGACATCTTATCTAGGAGTACACACCATCTACCATCCCCTGCACTACTCGATGACAAAGTCAGCTCATATGCTCATTCATTCTCTTCAATAAAATTCACTGACTGCAGTCAAACTGTGCAGAAATGGAACAAAATAACTGTAAATATGCCTTCACAAACTCAAGCCCCATTTTATAGTGGCATGTTTGTGGAACAAAATCGCGAGGTGATAAAAACAGGAATTTCAGTGACATGTGACAGAGACAACTGTGGGTCAGTGTTCATCAATCTGCTGTTTGAATGTTTTCTGTCCACTAGGGCTGTCAACGAATATTCTAAATTCAAATTTAAATACGAATTTGAAAAAAAGGACCTTCGAATGTGAAAACTGATATTCGATTGTGGAGGAAAAAAAACACCACCGCAGCTGTCCTCTTTGCGAGTGGGCGTTGGCCTGGGCCGCTGCACTGAACACACTGCATAGGCCACACCGCCCGTGGAAGTGCTGCGAAGCGCAGCGCACCGAAATTCTCGCGCGAGCCGGAGCACTTCCATTCACATCAGACGCGCATTTCTCCACGCTGGCTGACAAGCGGTTCTGCTCCCAGCTGTTGTCTCCATCACCCAGCTTGACACATTAGCTCGCGGCCCGTGCAGAAAATAGACCCGACGCCGAAACGATCGCTGCAGGGCGCGAGCCGGCCACGGAGCTGCAGCCGGTGTGGATGACACCATCGGTTAACATGGGCGCCGAAAGGAAACTGGCGGCGCTTCGAGGCTATTCGCAGCGCTTCCGCGGGCAGTGTGGCCTGACGGTGAGAGAGGGGGGGCGAGCGAGAGGTCTGCAGTTGTTTATAACGTAATGTTATAGATAATTGTTTTATGTGTTTTAATGTGTAGGTATGTAAATGTTTTCAAAGACGTTTATGTTGAAATAAAAATACCTACAAGTAGTTACGTTTCCTTGTATTAATACATATACGAGTATGTTTCCTTGTATTAGTTTGCCCTCTTGTGGACATAATGCGAAAAAAAAAAAGAATTCGAATGGTTTGAACCTGTGAGTTATTTTTAGAAGGAATATTCGAACGTCATTTTTGAGCAATTTTGACAGCCCTACTGTCCACTGTTCAAACTGTAGAGGTGGTTACTGAAAACTTGCACACACTCATTGGTACTGTTCTGTTTTGCTTCAATCTAGCTCAGTGCCTGTGTGGAATGGCTCACTGCCTGGTTCCTGCAGTGTAGGCGGCTATATTTACATAAAGTGGAGTTATTAAAGATTTCAGGTCAGACAATATTTGCGCTCAGTGAAACAGTCATGCTGTGTGTGTAATTCCACAAACAGCAAATGCTAAGAATCTTAATTGCAGCTTTATTGTTGCGTCACTGATTACGTTTTAATTGAAGTCAGGAATTGCAAGTTTGAAAACACTAAAATAATTGATGCTCCCCTTGTTTATATGAAACCATGTGCAAAATGAATCATGTGATCACATTTTTAAAAAGTTACTTATGGCAAATAGTAGCGAATGCAGGTCCATTATGTAAATTAACTGCATCTAGCTATAACCAGACACATATTGGGCCTTATCAAATATTAGATTAACACAGGGTGAGGCTGTGCTGTGATACTCATACCAGCTCTGCAGAGCATTTATTTAACCAGGTTACATGTTTACAAGCACTGTAGTAATTTTGTAACTATAAACCTGTGGATAACTAACCAGTCCCAGTCTTTGTTTGAAACTATGTGTTACCTGTTCTGCCTGACAGAAGAAGGTGCTTCCTGGCTTACACCTGGAGGGGATCATGCGTTTGGTCGTGTGTTAGTGTGTGTATCTGTCTGCAGCCAGTCTCGCAAACTACTGGACTACTTAGCTTGTCAGCACATTTATGACTGTATGCTCAAGGATCTTTCTTGGTTGCAATGATTCACAATTACTGAAATAACTGTTTCACTGTTTTATAGTGGTATTAACTACTCACTCTTCAACCCTGTCAGCCGAATCTGCTTGACTAAAAACAACAAGCCCTAATTTCTGTTGCAGGTCACATGCTGACCTTTGTTGTGGCTTAAAACTGAAATCTATAGAGAAGTTTGGTCTTATTTTAAATCGCAGCATCTGCAGAATAATTCCATATACGATATGTTATTATCCACTAAAGTTAGGCACGATACAAGATGAATACATTTCCATTTTTGTCATCTTTGCTGCCATCTTGACTATAAGGAAGACAGGGAATAGCACAACAGGAGCATTTCAGAAGTAGAGTGTTTTGTCTGCCCAACTCTGCAGACTTAAAGATTTTGTTGTTTTAGTCATTTTTTCTTGATATTTGTGCTTCTACCATAAGTAAGTAAACAGGCCATATCCTTAGTGTTTTTTGTTTTTTTTTGTCTGTTTGAATTCTATTTGTTATTATTTCCTACTTTGTTGTGCTGTAGCCTACAGACAAAATTAATACATTTCAAAGACCAGTTATGAATGACATGGATCAAAGGTTTGTGGCAATTTTGTGTTTTAGTTATTAACCAATATTACCACCTTGCGGTTGTATGCCTCCACAAACCTGTCAAGTTGCAGTTACAGTTTACATCCATGTCTGTGAAAACATGAATGTTTCACACCCATCTTCCTCTTGGCAGCACAGAGGGTCTATACAATAAGCACAGTTTCAAGGTGGACACCCAAAAATAGTGTCACCAATTTAGTATCTGACCAAATACCTCCCCTTCTGTTCCTAAGATATGACACTGAGTAATGGCCAGAAAATATGTAGACCATTATGATGTCACAGTGAAGCTGACCTTTGACCTTTTGCACACAAACTGCCATCATTTCATCATTATATCCTTTTAGACATGTGTGAAATTTTGTCATAATTAGCGTATGAATTATTGAGTTATGGCCAAAAACATGTTTGTGAGGTCACAGTGACCTTTGACCACTAAATTCTGAACAGTTCATTAGTTCAGTCCAAGTGAATGTTTGTGCCAACTTTGAAAAATTCCCTAAAAGTGCTCTTAAGATATTATGTTCAAAAAATGAGACAGAGCAAAGGTCACACTGGCTTTAAAACACCAAACTGTAACTCATAACTATATATACTAGTCCATACCCATTGGTAGCTTAGTCCCCTTGTACCTATGCCCATCCTCAATGCCTATGTGCAGTTTCACATAGATTGACCACGTCAGTGAGTAGAAAAAAGTGTGACTGACAGAATGACACACTGTTTTTGTGATTATGTACAGCATACCATACCATGACTTAGTCATACCAAAAATTAGAAAAAAAAAACATTCAGCCACAGGGGGAGCCACAGCGATCTGTTGCATTTTAGCCATTTTTAAGCATTTTTCTGTTGTTATAGCGCCACCCAGTTGCCAATTAGAGTCAAATTTCTCCAGTCACCTTGAGGCTTCCTGTTCTACATATCTACCAAGTTTAGTAAAAATCCATATGGCGGTTAGGAACTAGGTAAGAAATTAGCTCTCTAGCGCCCCCATTTTGTTTGATGGGGTCAATAATGGAGGGGTCCCCTCAGATTATGTGTGGTCATATGCCTACAAAGTTGCGTGGTGATCGGTGAAACCCTTGAGATGTTATACACCTTTATGTGATGAGCCACGCCCTCCGCAATATTCATTGCCTTACAGAAGCTCAGTTTTAGTAAGTTTTCCAACTTTTGCCAAGAGGGAACTTTAGATATTGGTCCCTAGATTATGTTCACTCAGTTTCATGCAGATCGGTCAAACTTCCTAGGAAGAGATCAATTTTAAGTGTTTTTCAAAAAATTCAAAATGGCGGAAAATCTATATAACTGGAAGTTATGGGTTCTTGAAACAGATTTGTTCCCCATGAGGAGAGGCATCTCTGTGCAAAGTTTCATGTCTCTATGACATACGGGGCATGAGATATGCCCATTCAAAGTTTGCAATTTCAATCGGTTGCTATAGTGCCCCCCTTTGACCAACTGATGTAATATTGCTTCATTCGCATCCTCCCATGACCCTCTACCACTGTGCCAAATTTCACATGGATTGACCAAGTCAGTGAGGAGAAAAACATAGAACAGACACACAGACAGAGGTTTCGTCATTATATAGTAAGATGTATATGTCTCAATATAACACATGATGCCTGAGTGCCCTTTCTCTAGTTTTGTGCGTCTTTGTGTCTTTGTTGGAGCAGACTAGAGAGGCAGAGCATAACTCTTCATCACCATGGGGAAGTGTGTAAATTTAACAAAAAACCCCTCAAATGTTCAGCAAACCATTGTATCGTTTTTAAACGTCCTTTACTGTGAAAACTGTGACTGCATTTTTAAAATAGCAGAAAAATAATTTAGTAAGAGCTTATAAGCTTTATAACAGCTTTTTTAAAAGCTTTTTAAAAGTTTATTAACAATGTCTTTACAAGCAGTAGAAGGTGAAAGTTTTTGTCAGTAAGAGTACATTTTCCAGCTCTCAGGAAAATCAGGAATCACTGAATAGGTATTAGAAAACACAAGAAAAAGAAGACGAGGAAATGTCAGAGAAGACATTTCATCAGCAGCAAGGGAATTAAAGATAGGCCGCATCATACTAAAGAGATATAAAGTACAAAGACATTAAAAAATCAATGAAGGACAAGTGAACGTTTTATGAAAGAGACATGCCGACATACAGACACTGTGTTGATAGCACTGAACCGAGCTGTACTGTTGCTGGAAATACATTTTCCCCACAAGATGAAGCATCATGTTGTGATTCTCGGAAGAGTTCAGACTGTAGAGACAGACACTCTGAGCTGACATGCTGCTCTGACTTTAGAAAAAGGACTGAAAAGGCTAAAAATGGACTTTTAAGTTATTTTATCTCCTAGGACTGAACTTGTTCCATACCTACACTCATATTACCCTTACCCTGTGGTAAACTGAGACACAAGACCAGCCTTCATGTGTCAGGATTCTAAAACTGTACTCAGAAAATGCTTTGATTTCAGTAAATGCTTGATAACCTTGAGTCTACCGTATATTGCAATGCTCAATACAGATTTATTTTACCGTTCTAGCAGAAATTGTGAAATGTAACTCATTGTAAAATAGGGTATTTTCCTCATATTCAACTTTATCTTCAACTCTCCCAGCTTATGTTGTTAAACCTGAAATCTAAATGATACATCAGCTTGGCCGATATTAGCTCAGCATCCCATTTTAGCTTATCACTGATAAATTAATATCAGTGTATTTGTTTTGAGTTCAGTAGAGAAATGTCACTTTTACATAGCTTGTCCACCATGGAGAACTGATGCTTATTTTCTAACTGACAACTGTCCTATTTAGTACTTGGTCAAAGTAACCAAATAAAAGCTGGCATTATGTTTTGTTAAAAAGCTGAATATCAGTTGATATATAGCAGAGCTCTAAAATACTGATATTGGTATCAACTTCAAAGTCCAAATTCCAGTTCAAGTTCATTAGTCGGGATTTTAATGCTTTCCATTCCACAGATGATACTATAACAAAGTTGACAGAGGCTTTTTTACTTTGTTGTTGGTCTGCAGTGAAAATTTCATAGCTTCCAGGTACCTTTCTAGGTAGCAAAGTTGCGTTTCCTAGGTTAGCGAAGGCATGACTTGCCCTACTCTGCATTAAGCCTACTTCAGACCAAAGAGTCACAACAAGATGAGCTGAAACAAATAACTACTTGCAATGCACCGCTCTGAAACGTTCTAAAAACCTGCCAGTTCACACCAATGCAACTAGAGGGGGGGTAACCCTAACCTAACCTATCTCACTTCTTTTGCATAAATGTAACCAATCCAACCAACACAGGTAACAAGTACTGGTCAATCACAGAGAGACAAGGGCAGGTCATACCTTCGCCATCCTAGGAAACACAAATGCAGCTTCCAGGTATACATTTAATTTGCTTAAGTCACTGGTAACCAAACTACAGTGATACATGAGCTCCTACTAGTAATACACAGAGAAATCAGCAAAATCTCAAAATATTTGATAATTTATTGGAAATATATATTATGCTATCAAAATACAACATTTCAAAAGAAACTACTTAAACCATGAGATCTGTGAAATGTAATCTCTTTGCCTTTCCTGTAATGTTTTGTTTTCGACATCAGCCTGCTACATAGTCAAGTTAATGAATGTAGCGAGCAGACAGTACATCCATGGTTAGTCAAGAGCTAAACTGTGATGACAAGATAGTAAGCGGAAGGAATAACGCTGCAATTGTGGTTCCAAGGGGGAACTATTAGGAAATATTTCAAGCAGCCCTGTTGAAACTGAAGTAGATGACAATCAACCAAGTACACATTCCAGTGGCTACTAAAGCAGTGGCAGTGAAGTCTCAACAGATTCAAGATTCAAGATTCAAGACAACTTTATTAATCCCCTAAAGGGCAATTTCATTTGACAGCTCGCACAACAACACACAAATTCTGTTAGTCGCCGTGATGAATTACATTAAAATGTGAAGAAAAACACCAATAAATATGTTCATTAAAAATAATTAATACTGGCACTGGATGATAAAAATACATAGAGGTACACAGTACCCAATGCACAATACACACAATACAATTCATAAGGATGTGTTTAACACTCGGACAGCAGAGGGGATGAAAGACTTGGAAAAACGATTACCCTTACAAGCAGGTTGGGCATAATGACGCCCTGAAGGCAATAGTGAAAATTCACTTGCTAAAACATGCCCAGAAGTACTTAGAATGCTGTGTGACTTCCTCAGAACCTGTTGCTCCCATAGAGAACCTAGGTCTCTCTGCTTAAGTCCAATAATCTTGGAACAAATTTTCACAACTCTGTTCAGGCTATTCTTGTCCCTGAGTGACAGGTTGTTGAACCAACAGATCAAGAATAAGTCAAAAGGCTTTCAATGAAGGACTGATAAAAATGACAAAGAATCACTGGACTGACATAAAAAGAATTCAACATTCGAAGGAGATGAATCCTCTGCTGTCCACGTTTGACCAGAGCTTCAGTGTTAACATCCCATTTAAGCTGGTTGTCAAACACAGTGCCTAGATATTTGTAGGAGCTGACAAGCACCCGATAAGGAACTGGCTCTTGGGGTTTATGCGAGTTGTGAGTTAATCTTCTAAGGAACAAACCCTCCTCCTGCATGATCTGCTCACAGCTAAATAGTTAGGCCTACACTATTGTTTTTAAACATATGTTTATAAGATGGTAAATGGTGTAAAAAGTTTGAGGACCACTGACTGTGTTTTGAGAATACTGCCTGTGAAATTCAGCCAGTTAAGTTCCATCATCACTTAGAAGTGACAGAAGGAGTTTTCAGGATACAATGTCAAATTAGGTCTTAGCCAAAGTGCAGGCGAAGTAAAGAGGATTATTTGTTTATATTAATATCACTGCTATGTCAAGAATATTCCTTCTACCTTATCCAGCTCTCTCAGCCTCGTAAGGTTTATGTAAATAGGACATGTTTACATCCACTTTGCACTGCACATTTAGTTTAAACCTTAATAACTGATGCTTCATTTTGATGAATATTACAGGAAAATTAGCATCCAAGTAAAAATAGACAGCACATGTCTAAAGCAGCTTTATCTTCAGCTTATGGCCCAAGGAATCACTCTTAGCTATATTTTCAAAGCTTCTGAAATGTCCAGATAGAAATAAGGGGATTTATGACTTAAACTATTACAAAAAAGTATGCAATATACTTGAGCATTGTGCCCACTTTGGCCACTGTAACCTTGCAAAGGGAGAGGGAACCAGCCTTGGAGCCTAAATCCCTGTTTCCACCAAGAATTCCAGTGTGATTCAGTTCAATTTGGTACGCGTTTTTTCTGTTTCAAATGTGGATGGACTTAATTGTGGATGGTACCATCTGGCTCTAAAAGGTAGCGCTAGAAACACTGCAGTCTGTTGATTAGTCAATAGAGAACCATCACTCTTGCTCAATGCTGAGTTGTGGCTGGTTTTTAAGCTTATGTAACCCTTGTTCATATCGTGGAGAGTTTTACACACATTAGTAAACTATAACTATAAAATGTCATGATGTTTTGCTGCCTCTTACAGCAGCTGTAGACTGAGAGAAAAATAACTTAATTCACTGGGCCGACTGCTAGCAACTTATAAGGTGGAATATTTTCTTGTAATGTTAAGTAACATTACAAGAAAATGCATGAGGTGCCTGGCCCAGAACATTTCCACTACTACCTTTAGAGATGCACTTTAAACCTTACACCACCTGTGATTTCCCCACATACCTATTTACTAATGGTGTTGCATTCCTCTGAGCAGCTCCTTGCTCCCTTTGATTTGATTGTCTGTTGTCAGTGAAGGCCCCAGGCTAGATGAATATCCCCAAACAGTAACAGACAGAAACAAATAAGTCCAGCCTTATTAACTTTTTCCTTGGTTACAGGTACAATCTGTTTGTGGGCTTTTGAATTTCAAGGAGGATGTATGAATGTGAGCAACAGGCTTAGTTTCTAAAAGCCAAAGTTCTGTAACTCTGTATGTTCGCCAGCTTGGTTATACATAAAATTAATAAAATGCTCAGAGGGATGCTTTAGAGAGCTACACACTTTGTTATTAAGAAGTTCAAATGATTGTAGCCAAAGATGCTCAAGATCAGAACAGAGCAAAAACGCAGTCAACCCTCTGTTGACACCTGACGAGGTTGCACATAAGGAAGCGGTGTTCATATGGACTCTTCTCGTGAACACAGCAAACATGACCACATTTGAAGGCAGCATTACTACAGGCTGCTGCTTTAGATAAACAAACATACAGCACTTTCATACAGAACATGAGTGTTATGCAGTGAAAAAGCTTTTTTTTTTTTTCTTTTCAAAACAAGGTTGATTTTTCTGGGCTTTCACACCAATAACGGTAACCAATCATGTTATGCAGAACAACAACGTGGAGGCTCAGAGTCCAAACCAAGACAGCTACCTTTATTACTCCTTTAAATCTTGACAAAGGCAGCACATCCACTCCTTCTGTTCTCATATTTAACAATAAAAGCTTTAGAAATATACACTAAGTAACTGTTAATTAGAGGGAACTCAAATTAACTCAGAGCATTATGCTACAAGGAAACTCAATACAATAGCTTACAGTGGCTTTGGAGCCGTGCACGTCGTATGTTTTACACCATCAAATTAATTGTTTTCAATACAGACGCGCAGCAGGAGTGCTCACACACCAGAGCGACAACGTCATGGCGCGCACCTGTTCCTGAGCGCCTATTTTTTAGGGTGCAATGGCTGCAACCTGAGATATACAGAGCTCAACTTTTGGAACACAGCAGCTCAGGCTGCATGTCATGTGAGGAAGAACAACCAATCACAACTGGCAGATATGTTTCCCTTCTGCCGTAAATATCAGTCTGTGATAAATATGAAGAAGAATTTGATCATTTGAGTGCAGGGCTGCCAGGGCTTTATATCTGTCCCATGAACAATATTTTTGGCCTAATACATGATTAACAATACCTGTTACTTATTTATTTAATTTGGATCTCCACAGAACAACTCACACAAGTAACCCTCCATCAAACTTAGGTAAAGGGTTATTGTATAAAATTTAAAGTTTTCAGTGAAAATTGTGTAAGTGAATTACCATTATATTGTACCGTTTTAACTCTCAAATTAACAGTTGGTATTCAAATAAGGGCTGTGAGCATGGCTGCCATGACCAAATAAAGGCTGGTTGCTAACAGAAAATAATGGTGGTGAAATTACCTGTTGGCTGATAGCTGAGCATAATGAACATTTTTATTGCACTCATTCCATCAGAACACCATCCTGCTGCTCTGAGTGACTCTTTGTAACAGAAACACTGTTTTCACTTCAGTTGAGTTAAGCAACTGTCAATGAAACTCAACACTTTTCACATTGATTATGCCTTTTTAGCTGCTGGAGGGCTTTTAGTGTGAAACATCTGTGCAGGCCAGCTGACTCTAATGTGAGTCTCTTTCAAATTAAGGCCTGTTCTCTCTTTAGTTGTGGTGAAGAATTTACTGATATAATGGAAGCAGTGGCGGGTTAATTTTTGGCAGTGAACACTAAGACTGAAGCTAAGGGGCATATTAGTATTTTTTTGTTTGTTTGTTTTGTTTTTTTGCAGCTGGTAAACTCCATGCAAAGCCACGGCTGAAAATGGTCACAGATCAGCTGCCTGGACTTATCTTTAACCTCCAGTTATCTATGGTGAGCAGGATGGTACTACATTTGTATTAACAGTGCCACACTTGTAAGTCAAGCCTTGTATTCTCAGTGGGTTAGCTATGCAACGCTAGCTTACCTAACATTATTAGTGCAATAGCTCCCTGGTACTATCCTGCTATTAGCAGTCTGCAGCATGTTCTCCTGCACAGCGCTTCACTGAGTTTTAATTTGGACTCAGGCTGTTGGAAGACTTCTATCTACGGCCTCAACACTTCCCAGACACCAGAAGCCTTCTAGCAAGTCATCCCAGATACTGAGAAACACACACACACACACACACACACACATCAGCATGACAGAGTGTTCATATACTTTTCTAAACTGACATGTTTAATATGCAAAAATATGAACAAACCACCTGTGCACACCGCATCCCCACTCACTCCTAGATAAACACACACACACACACACACACACAGACACACACACACACACACACACACACACCTATAATTTAAACTGACAAAGTGTTTGACAAACAGTGTGCTGGTTCCCATCTGTGAACCTCACTCTGCTCCAATCAGGTGATGATGGCAGTAGATTACAGAGGAATGACCCTCGCCTGGGCAGTATTGATTTGTGCATGTAAAGTCTAAGTGCTAAGTGTTTGTGACCTGCTGTGCACTGACTGGGAGCACTATGCTTAGCCCAGAGTGGTCCAAAAAAAATGTGAGTAAAACAGCAGGTCATTTATCACCCTGACTGTTGCCAACCTTACTCAAAGTTTCTTCTGTTCTAGATGAGAAAAATAAAATAACTAACTGTTTGTTTGGGGGTTTGCCACTTTTATTTTGGTCAAGAATTTGAGCCACTATATTCTAATCAGCAGAGTGTATTCTGCACCAGTAGGATTTAAGGAACAATGGGCATGTTTTTGAATAGGCAGTATGGTTGTTTAATGACCTGCCTCAGACAAAGTTTTGCTTCCATATTTCGGTGAAGATACATTTCTGTGACATTATCCTCACGTCTTTGTGCAAGTTTGTGTCTGTGAATTCATTCCAGTGTGTTAATGTTCTTTGTTTCTATGTGTGTGGGTGTGTACATGAAGTTGGACAGGAAGAGGTGAGATGAGAAATGACCACACACCAAACTCAGTCTTGTCTAATGAGCATTTTGGGGCTCTGTATTCCAGCAAGCTGTTGTTTCTGGCTGAAGCCCAGCATGCAGCTGTTTATTGCAAATGTTAAAAGTTCAAACAGGCAGTAAATGTACCAGGGCAAGAGGGTGATATATATACATATATATACATATACATATATATATATATGTATATATGTATGTATATATGTATATATATATATATATATATATATATATATATATATATATATATTTAAAAGATGTAGACAAGACAGTGTGTGTGTGTGTGTGTGTGAGAGGGAGAGAGAGAGAGAGAGACAGACAGACAGACAGAAAGAGAGACACAGGAGATAAAGCTTTCAAGCAACCAGCCAATCAAATATTCATCAAATCCAAAAGCTGAGCAGACAAAGACAAGTATCCTATGATAATGTTTGTTTTTTAAATCCACACTCCACACCGACACAGTGACTGTCAGATTTTTAAGGAGGTTATTTAAAGGGTATTTTGTGAACATTCAACAACCCCAGTGTTAAATCAGTAAAACATGGGTATAAGCATTTATTAGTAAGAAAGTGTGATCATTCAGGTCTCAAAGCACCAACACAATTAACAATGTTACACATGCACAAAACTGGTAAAAAACTGTGAATGGAGTACAGTTTGATAAGAATATCACTAGTTTTGTGTGTATTGCATGTGTATAAATACAAACTTTGACCTGCTGATGGCGCTTGATAACAGTGCATCACCAACATTATTACAATTAAACATGTGGGGAGCAGGAATGTCTGAACTGAATTTTAACACAACCCACCCTGCGGAGGTATATTGTGGAGGTACATTACTGTATAAGTAACTAGAATGTTGTATGTAGATGCAGTTGTATGCCTCCACAAAGTGGTCACACACACAGTTACAGTTTACATCTATTCCCTCTTGAGATATTGTGTTCACGAGAATGAGACATCAAGTTGAGACATCAACTTTGACCTTTGACCTCTGACCACCAAATTCAAATTATTTCATCGTTAAATGGACATTCGTGCCAAATTTGAAGAAATTCCTTCAAGGCATTCTTGAGCAATCAAGTTCAGGAAAATAGGACAGATGGACAACCTAAAAATATAATGACTCCTGCCACACCTATCATCAGCACAGAGGCATTAAAACTGCTGGCGGCACTACACTGTAGATGAAAAGTCATTAGGATCAAGCCTGTCTGTCTGTCTAAATTTTTGTTGCAATTCATCCAGTTGGTGTGGAGATATTTCAGTCTGGACCTAAGTTGGAGACTGACTGGGGACTTCACATTGTCCTCCCTGAACATGTTGGTTAGCCCCTCATGTGGCTAAAATCTGAGACAGACATAGGAACAGACTTGAAAATATTTTTAAAAAATCTTAAAAACCACAAATACATCAGCACAAACCAAAAAAAAGATGTGCTGCTCTACACTGAGCTGTACAGGCAGCAGACCGACATGTCTAAATTCATCACTGCCTACATGAGTTTCAGGAGATGTATTGTATTAACACTGAATAGAGTGTTTTGACTTGCAATTTGTACCTTATTTCTAAAATTAACATCTTTGACTGTGACTGTACTCCATTACAGCAGTTGAAAATATTTGAATTTGAAGTTACAGACAGTTTAGCTGGAATAACATTGCTGGGCAACCTTTTGGGTCCAAGTTTATTTCCTGTCAGCTGATGTCATTCATATACACTGCAAAATATTTCTAAAGGAAATACAGCAGGACCCATTTAGAATGTTTGTCAAGTTCTCAATGATCTAGTAAGCTATATTTGGCCTCAATGCACCATTTAACAACACAGTGGTCACTAAAGTACCCAGCCAAAAGCTGTTCATGTGTCTCATGCTTTCTGAATACTGTATGTGTGGTATTAAAGCATAAATGTCAAATGCAAAAAAAGAAATAATAATAATAAATTTGACTGAGGAATTTAAAATTCTAGCAGATGCCCTTCCTTTCCAGATGTACAAAGAATCCTCCTTCCTACCAGCTTGGTATCTCCACATCTATCTGACACTTTGCAGCAGTACAAAGGCTCATATCTTTCTGAGATGGAGGGATTGACCTCCCTGGTCTCACCCCTTATTAGAACACAAAGAGCTGTTGAGCAAGCTGAGAACACTGACATGAATCTTCTATGAGAGAGAGGCTTGAGTAAAGGCTTCACTGTTCCACTGCAGCTCAAAGCATGTCATATGAACCACAGATGGAGTCTGGGCTGTTCAACTGGTGGATCGATAGCAGCCTTGATATGGAGAAGTGGAGCTGCAGACTAGCAGACAATATAGATGTAAGAGTGGGGGACTGAGGGAATTACAGACAGATGAAGCAGATAGCACTCTGACAGAAGCTGAGAGCCACTGTGGTTGCTCATATATCTGTTTTAAGCCTGTTATCTTGAGGTCATAACTGAGCCTAACTATCTTTGTAAGTCTTAAGAACAAGCTATTGGCTACTGATCACAACTTAATTGCATCATAATCTCAAGATATCAAATCATGCTTATATTAACCTTCCTAAGCTCAATGTTCTATACTGACCGGCACACAGACATTATTATGAGCCAATTACAGCTTCTTACAGATCTTTCTGTATCTGCATATATATGAATATGTAGATATTCTTAGGTAATGTAAAGGCAGTGTCGCCATTACATAGTTTGTCCACCAGAGAGCATTGACAAGTATGTTTTTTCATTAAAAAAATGCTCACACTCAGTACATATCTTGGTCACAGCTCTTAACAAACCTTTATTAAACTGTTAATGTTAAGTTTTTACATTCAGAAGCAATTACAAGCCAATATTATTACAAAAAGTTTTTATTCTCAAAAATCAATGAATAATGTGGGAAAACAAAAGTGGTTCTGGTGTCCCCTACTACACCCACTGGTGCTCTTTTAGGCCACACATGGCTTTAACCTCCTGAGACCTGAGCTTTTGTTTGATTTTTAATATTTAATTTCTCCTACCAATTTGGGATTAGTAGGACCTGATAGGTATAAAAAAAAAACAACTAAGCATTGTCTTTGAACTTTAAGTAGTTTTTGAAAAAATGTGCTCAAAATGTCCTCATATGGGAACAGTAGGTTTATTTTGAATAGTTACAAGTGTGTAATAACATGTAAAACTGTTTATTTTAATACCTGAAAAGTGTTGTGCAAAAACTAAATTACAACATTTGTTCAAGGTTTTGTGACTCTTAGGGCTCTAGTTTCCCGGCGCAGTGCAGGGTGGTGCAGGGGGGCGCAGGGTGGCAAACCCCGCACAGAGCTAGTTTCGAGCAGCACAACCCGAGGCGCGCTCAGTTTGGTAGTTTGGCAGACCGAGGAGGTGCGCTAAGATGGGTGTGGCGGCGCAGCAGGGGGAGGTGTCGACAGATCCAGCTTGGTGCAGTGACAGTTTCATGCCAAAAGGCTTCGCCGAAGGTGCGCTAAAAGCTCGCCATCTGAAACCAGGTCTACTGTCAGCGCAGGCAGAGCGCAGCCGGTGTAAGCCGAAGTTTGGCTGACCAGCAGACAGTGCGCACATGTCACCAAAACCTAACAGGCAGGTTTCCAGAATGTCAGGCATATTAACAATGCAATAAATACCCACAAAACCACTATTCAATGCAACTATCTGCAATCAGCACATAAATGTATCTCTATATCGACTGTCCCGTCACATCTGATGTCAGATCAAAGGGGATTGGCACCGTTTGGCACGTTTGGCACGCGTAATGGAAACCCAAACTGATTCGATTAACACAGCTGCAAACTAATGAGTTCACATCCCTCTCAGCCAACCACAAACAGCCACAGCATCAGATAGGGAGTATATATTCAGCATCTGTCATCTTAGGAAAGTGAAAAGAAAAGAAACAGAGTGAGACTGCGAGAGAGAAAGAGAGAGCGCACGCGCACAAGAGAAACGCAACATTGATTTACAATTGTGGTGACCTCCTCCCAGGCTACCTTTGCATCATCAGCCCGTGGAGATCTGCTCGCAGTTCCGTATATTCGGACACTGCGAGCTTGGACCTCCCGGACCAAAACATCAGTTTCGTCCTGGGAGAAGTTTGGCCGTCTGACGCTGCTGCTCTCTTCTGCCATGGCGAATTGAGTAAACTCTCATTACACCTTCGCGCGGCACATTTAAGGGTGAGGAGAGGGGCTCATTTGATTGGTGTGATGTGTGTAAAACCCACTCCACGCCTTCTCTCCTCCCTCTTTCCGACTTGCGCAGGTAGAAGGGACAGAGGTGGGACAGACGAGTAGCTGCGCCAGCGCGCTCGGTGTGCCAAACTTGCAAAATCCACCTGGCTACACCTAGTTGGCGAAAAGCAGGTGCGCTGCGCCCCCGCCTCGCCTGGTCTGCGAAACTAGAGCCCTTAGGGTTAGAGGTCACTGTTCAAATCTAAAACTGTTCAAATCAATTTATTTCAATGACTGAACATGGTTGTGCACAACAAAACTGTAAATATAGCATATCTAAAAGCCTTATGATTTCTTCATTTTGTAACTGTATGAATTTTCCATGATCCATACTCGAAGCTAGGGATGTCGTTTCTGTCTATAGGAACAGTCCGTCACCAATTAGCCTGTGTGAACTGCTGCAATAATACAATAATGAAGTCCCAATATCCTCACACGAGTACTTTAAATTAACAGGGTCTTAGCTTGTTACTATTGCTGAAAATTGGTCACATGTTATATCAAACTATAAACTTTATTAATCATAAATAAACAAGTTTCAACAATAAAATATGATCAGGTTTTGGACCTCGTCCACTTTTGTGTCAGGATCAGCTGTAAAGTGACCTGGCAGAGATGGCTGCCATCATGTTTTTACATGCATTAGTGTATTGTGGTCTTGCTACCACTAGATGGGACATAAAAGTATCCACAAACAAGGACAGCAGGTCTAAGTTAAGCAGAATGAAGTAAAAGGTGCACAAACCCAAAATGTCATGTCCTCATATGAGGACATAGGGTTGCAGTGGGTAAAAAAACATCATCAACATAATTAGCTAATTGAATAGATAACTGTCAGCATTATGTGAAAACTTATGTAAATCATAATCTTCACAAATGGATTAAAGTCATTTCTCAGCCTTGATAGAAAAAGAAGAGAACAAGGCAAAATTTAGGGGAAGAATTTAGGTCTACACATATTTACATTATGGCCACCATTTAGTGCAATGAAATAACTCTGTTCACCTAATCATGATCTCAAGACAATGGGCCTCCAAAAAAATTGGCAACCACAACTGCTTTCACCTTCTGCGCACTGCCTAAATCGTTAACATCTGATGCCAGTCCCTGTAACTTAAGCTGAGTGTGATGAACCTCTCTGCACTGTGCTGTTATTCACCCCCTCTGGTCTTTATACTAGTTAATTACACATGAAGAAATAACTATATGAGTGCCAGTCTGAAATCAGATTACATGTTGTTCGACTATCTAAGGCAATAAAGGTCTTTGTGTGCAGACAAACTCATCGGGGCCATAACAGAACAAGGAATACTCTTATTTCAGTGGCAAAACAAGAGCAGATATAATACTGTATTTACACACTTCTCATCTCAATATGTGATTTTAATGGCATGAACATAACATTAAACAGGCAAACAAGACAGCTCTGGAGTTTTTAGAAGATGTATTTTCTCTCTTTTATTTAGGGCTGAATGGTATGGAGGGCGGCACGGTGGTGTGGTGGTTAGCACTGTCGCCTCACAGCAAGATGGTTGCCGGTTCAATCCCGGGTGTGGGAGCCCTTCTGTGTGGAGTTTGCATGTTCGCCCCGTGTCAGCGTGGGTTCTCTCCGGGCACTCCGGCTTCCTCCCACAGTCCAAAGACATGCAGATTGGGGACTAGGTTAATTGATAACTCTAAATTGTCCGTCGGTGTGAATGGTTGTTTGTCTCTATGTGTCAGCCCTGCGATAGTCTGACGACCTGTCCAGGGTGTACCCTGCCTCTCGCCCAATGTCAGCTGGGATAGGCTCCAGCCCCCCCGGCGACCCTCAAGAGGATGAAGCGGTTAGAAGATGAATGAATGAATGGTATGGGAAAATAATCTAATTGTAAGATTTAAGAATTACATGTGTTATTCACTACACACAAGCCATAAATCATTCTATAGTGTGACCAACACTGTATAACATCACATCTCCTCCAGCTTTGCATCTTTGCTCAGCTTTTCATAGCGAGGAGCACAGTGTTTCACAAGCACTGACTTTTTTCTTCCTAGGATCTGACATGTCTCTGACAAGTCAGCCAC
This sequence comes from Epinephelus lanceolatus, assembly GCF_041903045.1. Classification (NCBI taxonomy): domain Eukaryota; kingdom Metazoa; phylum Chordata; class Actinopteri; order Perciformes; family Serranidae; genus Epinephelus; species Epinephelus lanceolatus. The sequence continues at coordinate 6,871,654 of NC_135734.1, forward strand.
GGCAAAATTAGTATGTGATGTCTCACTCGTCTATTTACTGAAATCTAAACTATGAATCATTCAATTCATATTAGCTCCATGTACTGTGGATAGAGTGGGTGCAATAAGGAAATGTGAATATGACTGACTCCTGAGGAAATGGTTTTTATGAGGTTATACAGTGTGTAATAAAAAAAATGAAAACTATTTAAAAAATGCATAAAAACAACTCTCAGTTGTTTTCCTTTGAGCCCAATCAGTTTCTCCACAACAGCCTATGGCAGTCTTCAACATTTAAGACACCACTGATACTAGATAATAGTGACAATATGGTCTGTTTTAAAGTGAATACAGTGCATCTTCCTGCCAGTGATCAAATTACAAATGCCAGAATAGAAACACAAATCTATTAAAATAGTGAACCGAAGTGTAAGACCCAATAGAGCAGTATTTTAAAAATAAGTACAATGCAATAATTATATTAAAAGTCTACGAGATAGTTGGGATTTTTTTTGAAGTGGGGCTATCTTATATTACTATCTTACTTATCCATAGTCAGTGTATTACATACAGTAGATGTCAGTCGGCACACCCCCAGTTTGGAGTAACAGGCTGGAGTATGAAAGCAAAGTTCATCAATATACTGCTGCGGAGGGGGTCAGTTAGGTGTTTTAGCTACCTAAAAAAAGTAGTATCAATATCATGTTAAATGTATGCTACATTGGGAGTATTTTCACCACTTTGCCTTTTCATCAGACATGCAGTTCAAACGGGAAAGCCATAAAAGGCTTCAGTTCCCCATTAATGCTCTGATCAAAGCCACCAGACTCCACTGAGAAAAACATTTTTTCATTTTAGCTTGCTGGACACAGGAGCTGCTGGTCTACTGCTGCTTCACTCAGTTAGATAGTTTGGATAATTGTGTGACTTTGCTGAATCTGAACAAACCCTTTTAAACACCAATGTCACACAATAACACAAAATAATTGTTCAAAGCAGGGGTAGACCAGCAGCAGCTCCTGTGTACAGCAATGTTAAATCTCTTTTCTCAGTGGAGTCTGGCTTTGAAGAGCACGATAAAATGTCTTCATTTTCCTGTTTGAAAAGCAGTGAAAATATTCTAAATATAGCAGATGCTTAATCTGTTATTGATATTTTTATGTGGTACATTTTTAGGTGACTAAAATACATTTTGTTGCTGACCCCTCCACAGCAGTAGATTGCTAAGCTTCCATGTCAGACTCCAGCCTGTTTCTCCAAACTGGGGGTGTGCTGACTGACACCTACTGTATGTGATATACTGACTATGTGCCCCATACAAACCCACATAAAAAACTGAACTATCCCTTTAAAAGTGCATAGTACAGTGCACTATATGTAGAGAGAGAAAAAGGTGTTACCCTAGATGAGTGCGCTACCTTCATTACCACAGCATCAGTACCAAGACATGATGTGATTACTGAATAAAATAAGATGACTTGTTCATTTAACCTAAACCTTTTCATCTGTCAGAACTCCAGACATTATTTATAAGACTTATTTAAGGCCCCAATTAGTCTTAAGAGTTCATATGAGTGGAGTTTATGATGATAGCACTGAGTTTTTAACAGTCAGTGAATAACAGTCACTGAGAACATGAGCCTTGTGATTACCCTAGTCACTAATGAGGTGGGCAGTACAGAATAATTATAGTCATAATTATTACGGTCTCGGTACAGATAGGGTATGTTAAGTATTCAAAATCACGCTGGAAAAAATAGCTTGTGTGTAAGAAGCACATGTTCAGGTGCTGTAACATGTAGCATTCATGAAATGTTTATCTTTTTCAGGCATAGATAATGCTGAATTATCACCCTAATCCCCCATCCTCTAATTCTTATCTCTCAACTGAAACAACTTATTAGTAATTTTGCTGTGGTCCTCCCGCACAGGACCTCTGGAGACACACTCAAAGACCCCTGCGTGGGGCCCTTTTTGGAAAGCACTGCTCAGACTGCTTCAGTTTCAGCACAAGCCGCAGCACAAGCCGTAATAATAAACCTAAACCACCAACTGAGTCAGCCTGCAAACCCTCCCTTGCCAAACTACAACACAGTATCCTGAAATGCCCCCAGCATGCACACAGATCTTAAAAACATGAACGTGTCGCTTGTATGGATGTCAAACCAAACAGGTAAGAACATGGGATCAGCTTTGACTATCAGTGACCATAGAATAGGCTACAGCATGGTTTAACCCTACGTGGAAACAGTCCAGTTAGTGTGTGCGACATATTCAGCTGTAAAATACATGTTCATTCTCTCCACACATACACACATAAAGGTGTTGAAGTTTAACGTTAACCAAATTAAATGTACAAGTCGACGAAGAGAGGTTGACATACACCAAAGGTCCTAAGTCATGTTATGAGATACAATACATACATGAATACATGAATTTCCCAGATTAAATGTGAAGTTTGGCGTAACGTTCACCACCTTACATGGAGGGAAATACGTTTTATAACGTTAACTGTTGCTACTCTGTGTCTGTTCAAGCTACACTTGTGCTATTGCGTCAAAAATACTAAGAAGCGGGATACCCTTCCACACTGTAGGGGCTATCGGTGAAACAGCAGACCAGCTTTAAACAGCATCCCGAAAACCCGCATCTGCCGGTATGGGTTTTTTTTAGCGCTTGTTGTGCATAAAGATAGGGGAAATAATATTAGTAATACGAGGGAAACGATAGAGGTGTTTGGTGAGAGGTGTGGGTTTGTTTACCTTGCAAAGATGCGGATAGTCTTCTCCCCGGGCAGCTGCGGTGCGGAGCCGCGAATGATGCGCAGGAGGCGGGGTGATGCTGCTCGCAACGTCGGTGAGACCACCTCCGTGATTCAGATGATAGAAGCGACCCGGGTGCGTCTCACACAGCTTTGTTAATGTTCTCCTCTGTCTCTGTCTCTTCCTTCTCTGGATTCACCGTCCTGTCTGCTCCTCCTCTCCGCTGTGAAATATTAGTAGAGCCGCATTAAAGGACGGGCCAGCCTCTCTCTCTCTCTCTCTCTCTCTCTCTCTCTCTCTCTCTCTCTCTCTCTCTCTTTAATGTCTTCCTCTCCTCCGCATCCCTGCTTTCTTTCGATCACCTTCTGGTCTCCTTTCACGAGTGTCAAGCCCGCGAAAATAGCAAAAGTACTTCCGGTCTTCAAATGACATAATTAAACGTGTCCATGATAATTTAACCCGTTCAGAGCACAAATAGGTTTCAAAAAATAAAGTAAAAAAATATATTGTAATAGTGGATTTCTACTCTAAATGCACTCGTAAATAATTATCAAAAAAAATAATAATAAAAATAGGATACTTAATTATGTGCTATTTTTTTCATTCCATTCCAATGGACAAAGAATCTGAATGCGCAAACCGCCTAATAGTAAAATGGACAACTTCTCTGAAGTTTTTTTTTTCTTTTTACAGAGAGACATGCGTTTATTTATTTTTCATGAATATGAACTCATATCAGTAAATAAAGTGACACTCTAAAACAAATTGCATCTATATTTTGTGTTGCATATTATTTGATATATATTCATTTTTCCCTGAATAAACAATGGTTGATGGTGATCATTTTGTATTGTAGTCTATTTGCCATCACTTCTCAGAATAGCTTGAACTAAATAAATCTCCGACTGCTATCCAGTGGAACATAATTTGGAAGCCAGCTTTGAGATCTTCTAAATGTGTGAGATTTAGTATTATACAATATCTGTAGGATTCTGTGCAGAGCATTTATGCTGGCAAAATTGTGGCATTGGAGGCTCTTTATTCCACTTCCTCATGGACTGTCAAGCTGTTAAAACACTGGTTAGAAGCAACAGGCCTATCTCTTATGTCAGAGTTTTTTAGTGTTAACTTCCCAGTGTGCCCCAAAGCATGCTCGCTGGGGTTGAAATTGGACAATAATGTTGGAGTCACAGTTGACGGCTTATGGACGTTGGGTAGCTTATCTACTAAGAGACTAATTCTTCTAAACTGGAAGAAGCGTAAAACAGCCTGCTTCACTGGACTCTTAAGCCTGGACTTGATAAATGTGAAATAGGCAGCATGCCTGATAAAAGACTTTGATAAGAGCCTGAAAGACTACTGGGACACTGTCTGTACACATGTAAAACAGAAGCCTCCAATATAAAAGGCTTGTATGCAACGGATATGTAAAATCCAATCAGTGTGACAAAACATTCTTAATGCCACTCTTTTTTTCTGTTACTGTCACTGCACAGAATATCTTCAGTTTGTTAGGTACGCATGTTCAAAAACCTCCTGAGGTGAATATTATGTTTACATAGTCAATAGGATGTATTATAAGCCCCTATTAATTTTCTGGTGATGCTCAGATCCCCCATCCATGCCAATGGATGGATAATTTTAACAAAATCCTGAGTAAAAGCTATAAATCTTTCATAAGATTTTTTGACGTGAGTGATATAATATTTCATGTTTACTTTAAACACAACTTAAAGACAAATTATGTACTTTAACAATATGATTTCTAGACTGAAACATGCCTTGTTCTTCCTCCTTGCCTCGTGGTCAGCCATGCTTGTTGAAAATATATTAAATATAGCATTGGCTGCAGGGCCTCATTCATTCCTATGAAAGTTGCTCAGTGGCGCATGAAGCCAAAAAAGCTATAATTTTGAGGTATGAAATTACCCAGATGATAGGCGCTGCTTACACATCATTGTGCTCAAAGAGCAGGCACACTAGACACTTAGAGTCGGCAAGCATGGCCGAGCGCACCTCCGGTCAAGCACCTGACTCCTGATTTAGCGCTCTGCTAACCTGAATGGGATAAACACACTACACTTTGTACATATCTGCTGTGTGATAGAAACAGTAATCTCGCACCGAGCGTCAAAGTAAATCCTTTTATTTTGAAGGGAAAATCGTAGAACTTCCGGTACTTTTCTTGCTCCAACCAACCAGCTTGACAGATCATCCCCGCTGTTAGATGGAGCGGCGTCAGTCTGCATCTTCTTTTGTTGTGGGCTCCTCGGCTGCCTGGAAGTGAAGCACAGAGGGGGCAGGTGCTGCTCCCTGCCCCGCTCCACACCCCTGCTCCCTGGGGACCAGGCAGGAGAAAGAGACCCCTCCAATTAAACCCTACGTGAGATAGATTGGGATGATATCACACCTACATGTACTTCCGCTAATATAATCTATAGTGTTTTGCGCTGAAGACTCGTTTATACTTTTCATTTTATTGTTTAATTTTGCTATTTATCTCCCATCCAGCCTACAAAAGAAGAACAATTTTAACACCCCACAAAAAACTGAAAAAGAAAGGATTAAATAATATAAGTGATTAATAACGTAATAACGTGATAATAAAATCGCCCATGTTATACGACAAAAAGTGTTAGAATGCATGTTTATGTTATATGGTCTTATGTTCTTTCTAGAATGTTCCATTTCAGTACTGGAGGTAAAAAGTGAACAGCATGGGAAAAAACTGTTGAGATTTTCATATTCAGCTTAATGGATATAAACTTTGATTTTGTTTTAATTACCATTACATACATTAAATTGATAATGGGATTAACGTGCAACATTTTTTTTCTCATGATTTGCTGCTAGTACTTTATAAATTGGTGTCTCAATGGTTTGACAGTGTCTTGGAACAAATATTGTCAGAAATGTTAAGCTGGGGAATTCACTACAGTTACATTATATGTACGCTGCAAATTAGTTCCAGAAAGTTACAATATGTTACTGTGATATTTCTCAATAAATTACATTATTGTCACATTAAAGTCGACAACTGTGATATTTGATCCTATTCAGATTTTATTGTGAAATTCATGCAGGTAAATATCATAATTTTAGAAAAGTACACTGCTAAATCACAATAATATATGGAGTTTAACTGTGATATTATAGTGGAATACAGTAAGTCTATAGGAGTCTAAAGGATATATATATATATATATATATATATATATATATGTATACATACATATCTTACATACTTATAGATAGATAGATAGATAGATAGATAGATTGCTTGCATAGATTGATTGATTGAGTAGATTTGATGTGATGTGCCCAACCTTCATGGGTTTACAAGACACCATTACAATAATATTGCAGTGATCAGTCGGAAGTACGCGTTATTTTGCTGCTAAGTCTCCAAACAAACACCTTGCTCTCTATCCCAGGCCCAGAAAAGAAATTCTGCTACAAAAATGGTTCCCCTTCTAAAACATAACTCAAACTTTTCATGGCCATCCCAAAAAAAAGAAACCACATAAATAGAGGTCATTTTACTGAAAAGTGCATCCATGATGTCTTCATATACAGGACAGTAAAATATGAAATGAACCTCATTCTTGTTACAAACAAACAAAGTATGTCCCCTTCTAGGGTGGTGTTATACTGTCTAGTCTTTAAGGCAAATGTTCCTGAGCCCAACTGTGCACATAGGGATCTTTGTCTTTTGTTTAAATTATATTCCCCTAAGGTTCAACACAGTAGCTATTTTTTATGAGACAGTACGTTTGTAATTTTGGTTTATACTATACATCAACAGACCATTTTTCTCTAAGCTTGAGAAACATCTTATTCCTCATCTCCTGAATATTACAGAGTAACCTGTTATGGAAAACAAATGACACACTGTTCAAATGAAATACGGATTTCAGCTCATTAGCCCAGGGATGACTAGGGGGATGTCCCTATTAAATATCTTTTTAATGAGTTTCTGATCAGACATCTTCACAAGTCTATTCCAAAGCTAAAGCATATGTTGTTTGGAGGCCCCATCCCATATCTCCACTTGTGGTCAACTGAAGTAAATGTATGCGAATATATATATATGCGTATATATGTGTATATATATATATATATATATATATATATATATATATATATATATATATTTATAGATATATGTAGATATATTTATATATATATATATATATTATGCACATAGACATACAATAGACTTCGTATGTAGATTTCTTGGAAGGCATACAACTAGCTGAGTTGTTCAGAATATCACTCATTAGTCAGTATTTCAAAGAGTGCTAACAACAGCCCTGTTTCCCTTGTGAAGAGTACTTCAAATTAAATGGCGAGAATGTGGAAAAACAGTAATGCAATACTGACAGTGTTTTGTTGCAAATTCTGTTTGTCTTGTGAATGAAGTACATCAACAATAAACAAGGTCATTATACTGTAAAGAAAAATAAAACAGATTCTATAAGAGTGACAGCAGTGGAACAATAGAATCTGTTGAGTAATGAATTACTCTGTGAGCAATGAGCACTGATTCGTTTCTATTATTTCATATTCCCCCCTCAGGGTCATTAGAGCAGAACAGGCAAGTGCCACCAATTAGACAGACGGGGTCACCTTATGACAACACACAGCAACAGACAGCATGCAGGGCCAGCATGATCAGGTCCTGGCTAATTGGTAATTACTCCAGTCCCAGTGCCTCAAGGTAGACTGATATGTGTTTAATTAATCAGCAATAATTCACGCTCTTGTTATGCCTGCTAAATAATGAGCCCCTATGCTACCCCCTCCAACCAAAGCATTGACACTAAACAGTTCAATATCTGAGTTGAAACAGTGGAAGTGAGCTGTAAAAGTGTGGATTAAGAGGAACTTGTTCAAACTGAATCAGTGTGCCAGTCAGACACTATGTGGGATGTTGAGGAGCAAACAGAGGTAGCATGAATCTCAGTGTTCAGATAGGGACTGCATTGTAATGAGAAAGGATATAAATATTCAAACAAAGTTGAAAACAGTACAAACACACCATTCTTTTGCTGATGTTAAATGCTAGGTTTTCCCTGAGATTAATAATATAGACTGTATGAAAGAAGTGGACGTAGCCACTGTGACGTCAACCACTGGTTTGTAGAACAGTGACCTTTGTAGAAGTGACCATATGAAGACAAGAGGGTGGAGCTGTGGGGGAGCGAGAGTCGGATCTGACTGAAAACCTAAGGATACCGCCACGGCATTAGCAAAGATAGCCATGCCCTAAAGCAAACCCTGCTTAATTGTCTATTTTACTCTAAACAGGAGCATAGTCTACAAAATGAACATCATGCTGTATTGAAGAAGACTTGAAACTAGTGATTGAGACCCTAAACTTATTATGAAAATGTTTACTGAGGTAATACATCAAGTGAGAAGCACGGTCATTTCTCATACACTTCTATGCAATCAGACTTCAAAGTTGTCAAATACTGCCGCTTTATCAGTGATTCAGTGTTAGACACCTGATGCAAAAAGCCACCTTTTGTGGTGGTATGATATGCTGCCAGACAGCATCAGTTGCTGGTTGACTCGATGGCACCGGCAAAGCACTGTGATATGCTTCCGGACAGTGTCATGTTGAAACGCTGCTGGTAATGATGTAATGTAAGGAGCAGGAAAATTCCCTATAGAGCGGGTAGGGGAGGTGGATAAGTCCAACAAACCCTGGACTTTCACCCGGGAGGCCAGTGCCCACCCCCCATATGAATGTAGGGCCAAACCTTTTTTGTTTTTGTTTTTAAACCCAACCATATACTTTTGTTGACATCCTGGTGTTGATAGAGGCATCCTGATGTCAAATGCAGGATACCTAGCACGTCATATGTCGACATGAAATGCCACCGACAAAGCAACAACATGTGACGACTTGGGATGAGGACAGATTGAAAAATCACATAAAGCTTGTCCAAATAGCAGGCCCATCAAAATTAAATATGTTTATGGCCCTGATCACACAGAAGGTGTTTTAGCAGCTGAAGGCGCCTTTTTGTAATTATTTTTTATGTGAAGTAAGATTTTGGCCCGCGGTTTTTGCAATGCAACGTGCCTTGCATTTCTGTGCTCTCAGCGTCTGGTGTTTTTCCTGGAGTGCTCTGAACTCCTCCAGTTGAAAAAACTTTAACTTAAAGCTGAAAAACACCCATCATCATCTCGTCTTTCGTCATCTTTTTTCCAATCAGATGATTTGAGAGGCGGCGGGTCTTCTGTGGTGGTCGCGACAATAAATTTACAGTTTGTAAACGATGGAGGAGAAACTGGTAGTAGCGGTTGCTGGATACCCAGAGATATACGACCCGACGGTAGACAGCAGGTTGTCAAACTGCCCTCAAGTCATCCTAAAAATGCTTTCTGTGTGATCAGGGCCTAACTCTTCTCCAACATACTGTGCTAAGTATTATCTGCCAAACATTTCAGGTTGTCTTGCCTCATCAGGGTGATATCTGATTTCTGGTACTTTATATTCTATTAATTTTATAGATCACCATAACATACTTTACAACATTACAAGCAACTTTTCAAAACACTGCCACTAAGAGTGTTTCATCTTAACCCATGAATGAAACAAAAAGATGAAACAGATGATTCACAACCTTTCAATACAAAATCTCCTACACTCTGTGTAACTTAAAAGAAGCTTGCCTTCTTTTACATGATTTTATAACCATGCTAGAAGCAGTCCATCATTTTGGTCCTGACTATATCTATAATGTGAGTTGTCACAAACTTTGTTGCAGAAATTAAGACACTAATGTCCTCCTCAGGATGACATGTAGCCTAATAAGCAAGCACAGTCTCTGGGGCTGAAAAGTGAGGGCAGTGCGGCAGTGCCAGAAACCACATTTCCTCTAGGCTGGCTCAAGGAGCCAGTCCATCCCCATAGACTCCCATGTTAAAATGCCCAACTTTACAGCAGAAATATGCATGTTTACAGCCTGGCACAAAAATGGTTTTGGTCTCTGTAGCTAATATTGACATTCATGACAACAATATGGGGGGTGAATTTTTACAAAACTCACCCATTCACAATTTATTAAATTAAGCTTAACTAAGGGCCTGGCTGCTTTGTGTGACAGGCTGTCTGCAAGGCGTCACCACAGTCATCAGATCTACGCCTCTCTCCTCCACAGCTCCGCCCTCTTATCCAAATATGGTCACTTCTGGTTTTGAAAAAAGAAGATGGTGATGGTCAAAATGCCAAACTCAAGTCTTCAGAATGAGAGTTCACAAACAAATGGGTGGCGTCATGGTGGCTACATCTATTTTTTTTTTTTTTTTTTTTACACTGTCTATGGTAATAATTTTACTGATCCTCTGCTTTCTTCTTTTAGCACCATCAACAAGGTTGAATTTAAATGTGCCCAACATTTTGGTAATGTCATTTCATTTCCATAAGCACTTTGTTTTCAGTTATAACTACCAAATGTTAGCATATTAGCACCCTAAATGGTGAAGATGGTTAACATTTTACCTAAACTTCTGTTACAATGTTAGCATTGCTATTTTAAGCATGGTAGCATGCTGATGTTAGCAATTAGCTTAAAGCTTTATTTTGCCTAAGGACAGTCTCAGAGAGCTGTTAGCATGGCTGTGGACTCATAATTTCAGTTAGTGTTGCATGAATGGAATTTGTCTACATACAAAACAAATTTATTTCTAACATGTATGTTTACATTTTTCCAAAATTTCTAAAACAGCAATATAGAAAACAGTTTTATTATTGCAAATATTTTAATTACATAATCAGCATTTCTCTTTTTCCTCTTACAGAAAGATAAAGAGTAGTTGTATTAAAATACTATTTTAACATGTACATCACTATTAAAATAGTGCTGTACATGTTATTTAGCTTCTCAAATATTCACATACCTCATCATCTACAGAAAGATGTATGCAGAGTGGGACTCTATAGCACATCAGAGACCATGGTGTTCCTATGAGCTTCTTGACACAATCAGTCCTGTCACCAAATGGTCTCTGTCTGTGCCAGCTTTTTGTCAAGTCACAGGCAATTGAATTAAATGAGGTACAAGATTATATCAAATACCCTGAGTGGTTGCCATGAAAGGGTATCAAATTAATTTCTTTGGCCATGTTCCAGGATCTCCACTTCTCCTTTTACACTCATATTTGATGCGAGTGCCTTTTTTTTTTTTCTCTGAACCAATCCCCTCTGAGCCTCTTTGCTCTTAGATTTACTGATTGTTCAGGTCTCAACTTCCAAAACACCTTGAGAATCTGAAACCATGAAGTCACACACACACACACACACACACACACACACACACACACACACACACACACACACACACACACCCCGCACAACAGGCTCTTCATTTTTCATCTGGGTTTTATCACAACTCTCTTCATCCTTCCTGCTACTTTCAATGGCCTCCTCTAGAGTTTGATTTCAGAGTACTAGCTCTTGAAGTCAAGACTCTAGACCTGCCTTTTCTTAGAGTTCAAGATACAGCTTTTTAAAGCTAAGATTGTATCATCATGAGCTAGTTTGGTGCAGGCGTTAAGGATGTTTAACACTTACAATGTTCATTCAATGAAAAAAACAAACAAAAAAAAAGCTTTTAGATTGTAATCACTTACTAAAACTCTTTTCTCTGATTGCCAATTAACTCAGCACTCAGCCATCACTTTTGCTTTCCTTAGTTGTTAATATCACTATAATTTAATTAATTTTCCACCTTTCATTAAACCCCCTTTAATTGTAAGGTTTAAATTTCAGACCTTTTCACACCTCATACAGTGTAATGTTATCCGTGAATTACGTATTTGTTACATGGCATTGTACAAGGATCAACTCTGATGAATGTGATCCCATCAGCTCCTTGAACTTGTGCACTATAATTTAGTCCTTTTTTGCATGTTGGCTGCTGCTTTATAATGCCACGTTTCAGTATGGTTCTGATAATTTGTGGTTTCTGGTTGTGGAATGATTTAACAGTCCACACATCCCGACCTTAACAAGATGGCTGCATGGTTGCTCCTTGCACAACACAGGCAGCGCTGCCTCTGCAGCTGCCTCTGCAGCTGCCTCTGCAGCCGCCTCTGCATGGTGTACAGTGGTCATCAACAGCAGGACCGGGACAGCACCTCACAATCCCACCATCCAGAGTCCTCTGCACTGCGACTCGTCTGGCATCATAACATGACTATGGCAGCACACAGCAGTGCAGTGGCTTGGAGCTCTCTCGATTGGTGCCCTATCTTGGAGTTTTTGTTCTTCTGAAAAAATAAATAAATAAACACACAGCTTCCCACCCTGGCAAGCATCTACAATGCTCACTGTAAGAATAGAACATTAAATATTCTGAAAGACACTTCTCACTGTGGACATCTCCTCTTTGCACCTCTGCCCTCTAGGAGGCGCTACAGAACAATAAAAACCTGCACAATTACACTAAAAAACACCTTCTGCCTGAGTGCTGTTGTGCAGTTGAATCAAATACTACTAAGCCATGTGTGATTGATTCAGAGCCACATCATTTTATTAAACAGGCTCAACCACTTAGTGGGTATTTCTGGAACTGCCCTGGATTGGTTTTCGTCTTACCTCACTGAAAGGAGTTTTTCTGTCTCTGTGGGTCAGTTCATGTCAGACACAGCTCCCCTGTCATGTGGTGTACCACAGGGTTCTGTTTTTGGTCCCATGTTGTTTTCCTTGTACATACTGCCTCTTGGACAGATCATTAGCCGTTATAGCCTTATTTCTTATCATTATTATGCTTACGATATTCAGTTTATTACTCTTTCAAACCTGAAGAGAGTGGCCAACTGTCCATTTTAAATGGATGTTTGGATGCTATCAAAATTTGGATGGCTGACTATTGCCTCCAGTTAAACTCAAATAAGACAGGAGCTCTTATGATTGCTCCTGAAATTAAGCGCAATTGACATCAGATCCTGAATAATTTTACTGACGAAGGGGAACTTACAGGCTGTTGAGAGGAGGGAAGAACTGATAGCGTTTTCAGCATTTTTTTCAGTGGGAGGTGGCTAAAGCCTGTTCAAAAATCACTAGGGCATGTTGTTGAATGGTTGACTGAACAAGTCGCTAAACACACAATGCATGAGCCAGTGTCCTGCACCAGTAACCTGCAAAAAATGTAATGGGTAAAAATAAATAAATATTTAGACAGGGATATATATATATATATATATATATATATATATGTGTGTGTGTGTGTAATGACTGGTAACGGGTCAGTTCTGGTACTGAGCTTTACAGGTATGGGCGGGTGTGGGTTTTCAAAAACAGACCCATGCAGAACTCTGGCAGGAGCAAATCAGGGAGATCATCATTTACCACACATATAGTCAGGGATGTATGTCAGGCTACAGATAACACCTCTTCCACCAATTTAGCTCTGGTTCTTAAACTGGCTCCACTCATGATTCCTAGAACCTTGGTGCTAGTGAACCAGCCCATGTTTCCATCAGTTTTGAGTGGATGAATCACGGATGTGTCATCAATACACAGTGGAAGTAAACAACGGTAGCAAAACTGGGATTACATTAATTACCAGCAAACTTTTGCTCTGTTAAGACAGATATTTGTTTCTACCCAAAAAGTAGCATGGACCAACTATTAATAATACTACTGCATGCTCTTTGCTGCTGCTTTCCCTGCCTCAGGCTTTCCATGTAGGTGCATGGAAGGGCAGGGAGGTTTGCTCTCTCTGCCTCAGGCTTTCCTCGTATACACATGGAAAGGTAGAGAGGTGTGCTCTCTCTGCTATAGGCTTTCCATGTAGGTGCGTGGAAGGATGGAAAAGTGTGGTCTCTCTCTGCCTTAGGCTTTCTGCATAGGCCAGAGAGGTCCCACAACAGAGCCATATTGCAAAATGTAATACTGCAAATGGAACTAAAGTTTTCTTTGACTAAAGTGGTCCTGACTGAGCTATATTTGCCGTCTTTTGGATCAGTGTCCGTGATTTTCATACCATCCTTTCTTGGCTGTGTGCTGCTTACAGTCTGGCACCTGCTTGCTACCTCTTTATAAGGTCTTGACCTTATCTACACGCTGTGCCCAGGAACATCCCCAGAGATTACTGTGATTACTTTACTGTGAGTCTGAAAAAAGCAAACCCTGCATAGTATACCTTAATACACAAAATGGGACATGACGACTTTCTCAACATTTAACCACCATCTTTTCTTTACCTTAACTAATAAGTTAAGTAGTCTAAACCAAACAACACATGACAGCTAAAATGTGAGCCCTGGTCTTGCCCTGTGATTTGTGGTACTTGTTCACACTTATTAGACTGAAAAAATATTTCAAGTGAATATATTCAAGGAAAAAATTACGTTTCCTTCAAAATGTATATGGTGAAGCAGTATATGAACATATTTTCAGATACGGTTGTGAATTCATACTGTGGCTTCTTACAGATGTTACTCATACTGTCCCTACCTGCTTCAAAATAATTAATAAATAAAAAATAATAGTAAAAAAAAAAAAGGAAATAAATGTAGGACAGGAGACATTTTGCTGCTGTCACTACCCCTTCTCTGGGTATCTGATTAACCCAGACAGCATCGCCAGCATACCACACCACCGCTGTCTATGTTGAAGTCCCCCCACCATACCCCCCACCCAAACATCACTCCACTGTCTGCCCTCTGTGCTCCCTGTCATCCTATTCATTTTCATTTTGGGTCTGCATACACACAAACAATCCACCAACTGTCACATGTCATCTTCACCGGCTGTGTGTGTGTGTGTGTGTGTGTGTGTGTGTGTGTGTGTGTGTGTGTGTGTGTGGTGTTATATTTATATTTATATTTATCAAACAAGGTTTACAAAGAGTGATGTGCAGCAAATGAATTGAAAATGTCATCTGATGAAACACCACAGTGACAAATGTATCAAGTGACTGTGATTAAATGAAGTTTGAAGATTCTCATTTCCTTGTGTGACAAAACAGAGATAAAAATATAATTCACCTTATGTGTCCTTTACTCCAGTTATACATACTATGAGTAAAGCAAGAACTTCAACTGGCTGTCATCAGTCCCAAAGGGGAACTGAAGTACATTTACTGTATCTTAAAAATTTGACAATTTAAATGTTCTTACCTGAAATTATTTACTTTTTTGTATTTTTTTTTTCCTCAAAATGAGTTTTAAATTATTGTTTAAAAAAACTGAGCCAGGAAACCCAATCTTACATTTTTTTAAATTTAATTTTGTCTTGCTTTGTTTTGCTTATTGTGGTCTGTTGCAACACCATGGATAAATTAGCTTGGGAAAGATCTCATTTTGATGTTCTTCCCATAGCCATTCTGGAACTGTTGTCAGATCTCTCCCAAAATATCCCCCAAAGTCAGCTTGTCAATCAAGGGGAGAAAGTGAATACAAGCTATTCATTTTCTGAGTCAGGGGCACCCCCAGAAATTAGAATTCTTTTTAGGGGTGGCCAAATGGGACCACAAAAAATCTTGGGGTGGCACACCAAAACCAAAAGCCATGACTGAATTTCAAAAATTCGATTATGCTATTTGGCTTGTTAAAAACTGTGCCATATGGAATATGTCAATGAGGACACATGTCGCACATTGATATAATTTGGTTTCTTACTTTACAGTTAATGTTAATAATGATACTGGTATAGTTAACATTTTGAATGTCACAGCAATCCTGTTTTAATGTTTCATGTAGGGCGATTCACTGTTCTTTAAATAGGCTGGTTGTTCTTTCCTTAAAAAGACAAATATACACAGTACATTGATTTTAAGGAGCCAAACAATTACTGGAACATGAAGTTTTGTGGAATAACTACCTACATGTAACTAGATACATGTAATTAAATTACAAACTAAATGTAATTGTAATCTAGCTACTGAGAAAAAAAATGTAATTACATCATAAATCAAAATGTTGGTGATTACAAAGGCGTTACATGTGAATATACGTAACAATTACTCTGTTGCTTTGCATATTTTCACTGTACAGAAATGCCTTCTTTTGGCTCAGCCTTTATCTGGACATTTTTCGGCTTTATTGCCCAGTTTAGGGTAGTTACATAAGTGACATTACCTTGATGAAGCGATAAAAATAGTTACATTACTTGCATTTTTAACAGGGTAACTAAGGATACACAACATTGGATTTTTGGCTGATATCCGATATGCCAATATATAACAACCTATTTAACTGATAACCAATACCAGTATCACTACATCCACTTTTTCCCCACCTAATTTTAGTCATCATCAAGTTCCCTCTGTAGTGGAATTATTATCACATTATACATGTTTGCTTTTATCGTGATGGTCTACCAGCAGATGGAGACATGAAATACAATACCTTTCAATGTATGTAATAATCATTAATTGTGCAGGGGTGCAGTGCCTACTTTTAATAGTTGTTAATGAGGCTCAGTTTTTGAAGAAGCAGTAATGCATGTAATGCATGCATGTAATGAATAGCCCGAATATTGGCTGATTGGTTTGGTGTATATCAGATTCAGTTTCCTGTGAATGTTCTTCGAACAAAGAAAAAAATTGAATCAACTGCATTCATATAGTGCTTAAATACATAGTGCTTTATAATATGCCTCTTACTGACCCATGGACTGATGCTTATGTGATTGTGATACTGTGAACAGTTTGTTTCAAAGAGTCAGGTCAATGCTTCTGATGGTCTCTTCCCTGTTATGTATTACAACAGTTAAAATATTGCTTAATCGCCAAGGACATCCTGAAACTATGCATTCACAATGTTTTCACACACTCAAAGGCTCTGTGTGACCGGCTGAAGGCGTCCCTGTGTGATGAGTGTCTATTGGACCTAATGCACAGGAAAATTCTGCTATGTCTAGTTTTACAACATGAAGCAAAATGCGTAATGTTTGAACCCTGCATCTGCAAGGGGCCATGTTGAGTGCTTTTGCTGTCCGCCTGATGAAATGGTAGAGGCTTTTAGATGGTGTCCTCGATGTTCATGACCTATGAGTGTTTCATTTTCTGTCTCAAACACATTTACTGATGTTGTGGTTGGATAACTTCATTTTACAATAAAGGAAAGATACAGAAAAATTGAAATTGCCTTTACTTCTTTTTAATCGGTAGCAGAAATAAAAAAGCTTACCTTTTCATCTAGCAACTGCTGCACCGGCTGTTGCTGTCTTAGGTAGGCTATTCAATCATTTCACATTATTTTGTGCTGTTAGTAAACTACTGTATTCCCCACCATACTGTGAGAGCTTAACACTCCATAACTGACACATTGGAGTGCAGAGATTATTTTATTTTGAAAGACCCTGACCGGATGTGGCAGTTTGGCTACTCTCATGTCTCGTGCTGCTGTTGGGGTGATTAAGATGTCTGACATCAGTTTTGACAAATCACCGCGTGTATCAAAAGGCTGGATCGCTTTGAAACCACTTGGAAAAAAAAGTTTGTTTTTTGACTTTATGATAAATATTTAGTGATAAATTATTTTTCAGCCATTGATGTAGGCCTACTCAGTCTGTGCATCTGTGGCCATGGCAACCAGTCTCTTTAACCTATTAATGACTGAATGGAGATAATTTGCTCCTGTTTTTATCATTGACATGGTATAAACCCAACATACTAACGTTACTCGTACATTAATAACTTTTCCTATTACTTCGGTAATGGCTACACCCATAAATGGTCAAAGAGCAGAGCAACAGCTCTATCTGACTGCTGAGTGTTATCAGCTTGGCTGAATGTAGAGGTAATGGGAGGCAATAGTAAGTCCTACAGTTGTTAACAAAATAGCCTATATCTGCAAATATGGTTTAACACCCTGCATCAAATGTCTCGGTTTTTCACAAATCAAATGTGGCAATCCTAGCCACAGCACACGACAGAAACACTGTGTTATTGCTTTGTCTGTGAATCAGCAATAGAGTCTAGCTTACCCAGCAGCACCATTATGAGTGTTAAGGAGAGCAAAGAAGTTTTACAGTTTGGTTTGTTACGTGTCTCTTGGTAATGAAGCTCAGTAGTAATCAAGATCTATGGCCAGAAAGCTCACAGTAAGCTGTGAGGACATTTGGAGATTAATATAAATGCTGAGTTTTACAACAAAACCATGGGAGTTCACCAGGAACTGCCCATTGGTCCGACAGCCCATTGGTTTGACATCCCATTGTTCCAACCATATTAAACTCATTGTTCCAAAGTCTGTTCCAAAATCATCATGATGCCCTGTGGTTAAGGTCTGGTTAGGTTTAGGCACAAAAACCACTTGGTTAGGGTCAGGAAAAGATCATGGTGTGGGTTAAAATGAAAAAAAAGTGACAAACACATAAGCCGTGAGCCTGCTCCGCCTCAAGCCGGTCGCGGTGCACCACACGCCCGCCGCGAGCCGTTCAGCACCGTGGACAGTCGGACTAATGGGATGTCGAACCAATGGGCTGTCGAACCAATGACATGGACCCAGTTCACCATCAATTTAGCAGTGACTTAATACTAATGACTGATTTAAGCTTGATTAATGTTGATGCTGTGACAGCTAATTGTGTTGGCCCTGGTTTCACCTGGTTAGGAAGAGTAAGCTAGCTTGCATACTAGCCTTGCCAGCTAGCAACAAAACAGACGATGAAAGAATGAGTGACTGATAAGAGAAATGAGAGTAGAACGCACAATCCCAATCTCATTCAAATCAAAGTAGCGTCGGCCATTTTTATGTGTACTGTTGTCATTGCAACTGTTGTAGCAGGCTTTGTAAAAACACATTCTCACTCTGACCTCATCACATATCCACTGTTGCCAACTCCTCAGTAAGAAAAGTAGCTATTGGTTGTCCTAAAAGTAGCTAGAAGTCACTAAATGACATCATCGCCTTGTTTGCATAATTGGCCATATGCATGTAATTGTAATGGACACTGTAGGAGAGAGGAATAACATCGTGGGAGAGACAAAAAACACACCCTGGATGTGTTTAGAACTACAAATGAACTTTCTCTCAGTGATTTATTTTAGACAAAGAAAATTTTACATTTACATCCCGCCCTGACTGTAAGCCAAAGTGGGATCAGGCAGCGGCGGGTTCGCACATGCGTGATTCATTTGCAGTCTGGATGTGGAGGGGTTAACATCTCCTGCTCTGACTGCAGCTGGTGCGGCCGCATGAGCACTGTTGCCAACTCCTCAGTAAGAAAAGTAGCTATTGGCTGTCCTAAAAGTTGCTAGAAGTCGCAAAATGACGCCATCGCCTAATTTGCATAATTGTCTATATGAATGTAATTGTAATGGCTGCTGTAAGAGAGAGGAATAACGTCGTGGGAGAGACAAAAACAGTAAAAAAAACACCCTGAATATGTTTAGAACTACAAATGAACCTTCTTTCAGTGATTTATATTAGACAAAGAAATTTTACATTTACATCCCGCCCTGACTGTAAACCTGCTCTGACTGCTGCTGGGAGAGAGGACTGGGCCGTCTGTGAATGCTCTGGGGCGAGGGAAGGGCCCACGGCAGCATCCGCTGCTCATTGAGAAGAATAAGAATGATACGTGCTCTCACAACCGAGTCTCCAGAAGTCTTCAATAACATCAGAAAAAGTCGCTAGATTTGTCGTTAGTCGCTTTTTTGAAAAAGAGTCGCTATAGGGGTCTGAAAAGTTGCTAAGTTGGCAACACTGCGCGTGAGGACTGGGCCGCCAGTGAGTGCTTCTTTGAGACAGGGGAAGGGTACACAGAGGCACCCACTGCTTGTTGAGAAGAGTAAGAAGTCTCCAAAAGTCTCCAATAACATCAGAAAAAGTTGCTAGATTTGTTGCTAGTCACTTTTTTGAAAAAGAGTCGCTAGAGGGGTCAGTTGGCAACAGATATCGACATTTGGTCATGGACTTTTCATGTGAAGATATGACGTGGAAAGTACCCTGGAATGTTCTGGGACGCCGTGTTAACTTTAGCCTATTACATGCATTGTCTGTTTCAAAATACACTTCTGTTTTCACAGGAAATGTACAGTTTGCATGCAGGCTTTTTCACAATAAAAGCACTATGTTGGTACAACACTGCAAATTTACGTTTTACCCAACACATAATGATCTGGGTTATCATTTTTGTAGAAATCCCAGCAGTTTGAGAGATGTGCCTCTGCTAACCACATCTCTGTGAGACTAACTTTCTCAGCCATGAGTCACTGAGCAGTTAACATTACCATGGCAACCGCTCTGACCCACAAACACACAGACATTTTGGTGTGTGTGTGTGTGTTTAGAGAGGACAACAGCAGAATCTCCATTTTAAACAGCATGTAAACAATCAGTATTTTCCATCTATCATATACTACTACTACAGCCTTTACTACTGATAGTACTGTTGGCACTTTTGAGAGCACTTTTCCAACTACTCAAACTACTTTTTTACACCTTTCAATCAGCATTGCAGTGTAGCACCAGCTTTTCAACAGCCCTTAAAATATTGTGTCATTCAACTTTTCAGTGACATTAATAGTTATTCGACCCCTTTAAATTTTTTTTATTATTATTTATTATTATTATTTTTTTTATTTTTTACTATTTCCATTACTTTACCTTATTCTTAGACATTGAAATCAGCATTGCAGTGCTGTGTAAGCTCTTCAGAAAACCTTCAAATATTCCACATCATTGATACATGCATGGTATTATTCAACATTTTAAGCGAGCATTGCAGTGTAGCATCAGCTATTCAGCTTGAGCATTCACACCCACAATTTCTTCAGAAATTGCATTCTCTATTTTTTTATAAAGCACTACCAACATGTACGTTACGTGTCATACTAGAGGCTGACACTTTTGTGTCACATATCATGCCTGCGACGCCTCTTTTGCTTCCGTGATGCTGGCACGCTGTCTAAAATCACACACTGGAGTCACATGATGCCACAGTTGTTTGGTTTTGTGTAAAAGTACAGAGGCAGCAAAAAGATGGGACTTCGTAGCAGCCCTATAGCACGGTCTCTGTGTAAAAAGGGCTTCAGTCTCACATCCAAGGGTGAAACTCATCATCATCATTGTCACCTTGTATTGATCAGCCCAGTCCACCATTGTTCATGTTTTACAGTACATCGTACACCCAGGTGGCGAATGACAGACAGGCCAGACTCTACTGTCCCCTAAGGTTGCGTCCATCTGTTGCTCAGAGCAGCACAATCAATACTGCTGATGTTAATGATGGCTAAAAGCCTGCTAAGAAATCTGAGAGGCTCTTTAAGCCCAGGGCCAGCGCTGTCACCCTGGTGGGCTATCAGTCCTAAAACTGGTCATCTGAAGACTAATCAGACGAGGGTTCATGGTGGAATGTTTCAGCCAAGATTTAGCCTCAGTTTGGCCCCAGCTTTGAAAATAAGCTGAAGACCTTGAAGATGTTTCAGTTCACATGATGAGCATAGATGAGAACTGGTCAGGACTGGTGGTTTCAGACATGTTGTCTACCCCTCCCTCATGGTGTGATAATACAGAACCTTAAATGCCATATAAGGATGAGAGAATGAAGACACTATGCCTTTGAATGTATGTTATATCTTCTCTATCAGATTTGCGTTGATTGCAATGAACCATGTATGCAAGTAAAAATAACTTGGGGGGATGAGTTTTATTCCTTTATTCATCAAAGAATGACCAAAAAAGTTTTCTTTATCAAAATTATAGCATCAAATCAGCGAAATTAACCCCTACTCTAAAACTGTTATATTCAAAGTTGAATTATTGAGTTTTTTAAATAATCCATAAAGACTGTTGGAATGACATATAATATGACATTACTTGCTATTAAGAAAAGGTCCAAATTCATATTAATCATTGTATTGTTTGAGCAGAACAATCTTTAGGGATTTTGTCTCATGAAATGTAGTAAGAGTTGTTTGATAATTTTTTTTTTTGTTACAAAAACTAGCAACTACATTCTGTTACTCAAATGCAACAATCGGTACAAAGGTTTCACATGTGCAGGAAAGACTTATCACACATGGTTGCGGGACAGAAATGACATTCAAAATAAATCACCATCCCTCACTTCCAAGGTGAGTGATGTACAGTATGCCGTGACATGGCAAATGTATCCTGTCACCTTCAAGTAAACGCATAAAACAGATTTATATATGCATCTCATGAGCACAGTATACCAAAGGTATTCTGACATGTTCTTTACATAGGGCACATGTACAAACAAGGACCTCAGCACCCAATCAAATGACCTTGTCGTGCCCTATGGAGTTTCCTAATAACAAAATTAGGTTTACATTTACCTTTTGCAAGCATACATTTCCTGGCAAGTTACTGGCAGCAGTCTTCACTAAGTGGAATAGGATGAGGAATGTGAGAGAGCAACTTTTGAGGTGATTTTTATAAATACATAAATAAATAAAAAAATTCAATTCCTATTTGAAATTTTCTCCTAATAATATCCTCAAAAGCTGGGGTAGGCAGTTTTATTTTGGCATCATTAGGAAAAAATCCCATAACAAACTGAATACATTAAAAATTCAAGTGGTTTGACAGAACATTAGACTTCTACACCTCCTATTGGCTCTCTTTTGAGACCCTAGATAGGAGACTTTGGCCAGTCACAGGTCATTTCAGAGAGAGGATGTTCCTATTGGCTGTTCTGCAAATGCAGATGGCACAGAATCCTACAGAGGAAGTTGCTCTTCCAGCATTGCCAACAACTGCCTACACTGCAAAGCAGCCTAAAAGAAGGAAGACAGACTAAGAAACAGAAAAAGAGAGTCTAAAAGAAAGTCTGAAAATAAATGCAATAAAATATGTGTCAGTAGGGGTCTGGACAGCCCAGGCTCCCTGCTGAATCAGCAAACTTTGTGTTGCTGCCGTTACACAGCTTAGACTTGATGCTGCTGCTAACCACCAGCCTTCTGTGACGCCCAGTACTGGGAGTTTGCGCTGGCTGAAATCAGTCTGTCTCCTGAGCTGCTTCCTGTTCTCCTCCAGGGAAGCAGTCCACAGTGAGAGGTAAAGGGACTATGCGGTGGCTAGCAGCTACTTGTTGGTCTGATAAACAGAAAGAGAGGGCAAGGAGGGGCTGAGAGAATGAGCTTATGCAGCCCTATAATAAAATAACAGATAAATAATAATATAAAATAATAATAAATAAATAAATGTATAGGAAACACTGGGTTAGTGTATGACATGTATGCATATGCTTGTGGTTATCTGGTGGGAGGGGCTTAGGACAGAGAGGGGAGAGCTGCAGGAGGAGGGTGAATTTTCATTTTATTTATTTATTTTTGCTTTTTACAGATTTCTGCATATTCCAGTGCCCTCAATAAGACATAGAGATACTGGCTATCTCCTGAATAATCTAAAACTGACAAATATCTCTGTTTTGGCCATAGGCTTTAAAGAGTTCAACTTAATTTTTGAGAAATCATGTTTTTCTCAGTCGGTTTGTCTTGGAAGTGCCACAATGGTCACACACCTAAAATTGTCTGAACAGGACTTGCTTACCTTCAAAACCCTGACTGAAATAACTCCTTTTCATTGAAGACCCACTGAGCATGGTACTTCAAGGACTTTTCTAAGCTTCTAAAATAGTATGCAAACCAACATAAACTTTGCGCTGCAAAGATCCCAAATCAATTAGAACCATTAAAATAATCCCGTTTCCACTCCCCAGCCTCTACCCAACTGTCTCAGCTCCTTGCTGTCTCAGCATGATGTAAACAACATACAGAAACAGGCATATGGCAGCCACATCTTTATAAACACATTTTCCCCTGGTCCCCAGAGAAGTGTCCAGTACTTCATCACCATCCTAACCAACTGTCAGGCCTCATGGCTTCTCTGCAAGGCTGTTTGTGATTCACAGATGTGCTGCATTGTATAAGGTGTTTATGACGCAGGTTTCCTGCAGGTGTAACAGGGACTGAATCTCTGGTAATTCATGTCATGCAGTTTCACGTTGCAAAATGACATTTCACAGCTTCCTTTGCACCTGGCAGATTAGATGTACACATATTCTTACTCAGACTGACCTGCAACATATTTGATGCCATTAAGATAATACTTGTTACTTGTTGTAATGTTATTCTAAGCTTTTGCCAATCACTGAAATGCAGTTCTCCACCTTTATTTACAAGCTAACCTGAGTCTTCCCAGCTCGCTTGCAAATCCATCAAATCTGCCTAGAACTGTATCTACTCTCTTGTCCACGTACAACAATTGGTGTGGTTTTAAAAGAGGTTGCAATACATTAAGCCAGTGGTTCCCAACTGGTGGGTCACGGTCCAAAAGTGAGTCCTTGGTCCATTCTGAATGGACCACAAGTGACTCATGAATGTGTCAACTTTGTATAAAACACACTTTACAGTGAATTTCCAGCTGAGCTTTTATTTTGAAGTGTTGTTTTTTGTAGAGTGAGTGACTGACAGCTACTTGACAGAGCCAGCAAACTACCTTGATGACATGGCCAAACGCAAGCATGATGCTGAATATATTAAACTGTTTGGACCCTGAACAAATGACTAAAGAGAAATCTGGACCCCGTGGTTGGAGAAGTTGAGAACAACTGCATTAAGCCAGGGTAAATGTCTCTTGATGACTTGCTGTCTGGGAACTGTCCACTCATATATCTGTGTTGTGGTGAACTTTGTCCCTTTTCAGTCTTCAAGTTACAATAACTACTCAACCAGTCTGTCTACATATCCAGTCATGGGGTCACAAAATACTTTGGTGGTAGGAAGAAATCAAACACTGTGTATCTTTGTTTTTATCCCAAACTTTTACAAAGACTTGTATTTCTATTCACCACTGCAAAGTTTCCAGAGAAACTCACTGCTGAGACACCAGCTCCTGTTTGTCTCAAAGAGAGGGATAACAGTGAAAAGCAAACGAAAGAACAATCTCCACCTGTTTGTTTTACAAAGCCTTCTTGTGGTTGAGTTAGAATTTGCTAGCAGGAGACATTGTTTGCAGCCAGAGGTGTTTTTCTCTTTCCATCTTTGAATGGTCAGCTGCAAAGCCCTGTTGGTCTGTTTTGGAGATTGGAAAAACACAAAAACATGTCATTTTCACAGCGGGAAAGAGAGAGAGGCTGCAAGATCAGACCGAGCCTTGAAGATGAAAGTCAAAATGGGTTCAAAATGGTCAGTGGAAACGCAGCAGAGTGTGTACTGCAGTGTGGAGTGTTTGGTCAACAATAAGTGTGTCACTCATGTTACAGCATATATCCTCAGAATCCCTTTCTGCACTGCATTATGTGACTATGCAGTCTGTGTCTTTTTTGCATCACCAATTTTTTAGAAGTGGTGTGCTGGGCCATTATGAGATATTTTCATCTCATGATCACACTTATTTTCCTCCTCTCCTCTGATTGAAGACAATTAGCATTTAGATGAGTTGTGTCCTCTGGTCTTGTTAACCTGACCCATTCATCAGTGTCAAGCACCTCAGGGTGTCGGCTCTTTTGCTGAGCAACTATTTTTATTTGCTCTTCTTTCACTTGATTCACTATTATTTGTATTGGAGAGCATTGTCTTCATGTTTTATTTTTGGCAAGCACTTGTCGTGTGTGAATGAAGCATAAAAGAGGGATATGAAAAGAATCTTTTGGCGAATAATTTGAATAGAACTAAACCAGGACCAGGTCGTCTATGTGTGCGTGCGTCGCTGAGAGGCAGGCTCTGACCATTTTCTGTGTCTATGCACCAAACTTAGCTGTTGATTTCTTTTTGGACTTGCTGCCTCTGCCCTTAGATTTCTGTATTAACTCTTTACCATTAAAATGACCAAACAGCTTCTGTTTTGATCCTTTTCCTTGATGTCTTGTACACACCCCGTAATGTGTGTGTGCATCAAAGCCTGATACATCTTATCCCTCTGTGCCATACAGTTGTTAGAAATAATTAAAAACACATCAGTGAGCTACAAAGTTGCACTGGGTGACGTGTTCCATGTTCCATTTGCATACATACACACTGTAGTTCATTTTGACTCAATCCCACCTGGAATTTAATTATCTCTAGGTCACCAAATGTGTGCAGCCAAAGATAGTCCTATACACATGCATTACCTACAGTGAGCAGCTGCTTCAGGAGAGACACACTAACACATTGTTTGTTCTTTTAGAGGGATTTGTTGACAGTAAAAACAGAATAATACCAAAATTCTTTGAATATAGAAAAAAATAAACACGTTCTGTCTCATGTCACTGACAAAAGTTAACACAGACATTACCCATAAAAACGTTTATCTTGATTGTAGGCCCTACAATATCCAATTGCCACTCATCAGGAAAAATATTGGCATTACACCCATACATGTATGTAGCTGATACTTTAAAACTTTACATTTCAAAAACACTATGCCATACATGTGGTTGGATGTACAGCTGAAATACATGGGGCATGGACACAACACATCAGGTAGGCGGAGCAAAGCAAGCTTTTTTACCTGCTACACAGACTCTGTCTCTATAGCGTGTGGTTGTTGCCAGCTTCACTGTGTGTGTATTGAGTTTTGCTAAGTGATACTGCAGGTAGTTATGCAGAGGTTGGAAGCATGTAGACTATATTACTGAAGTACTGAATTAATTAATAAGTTATTTAATTGCATTGACTGGATCGTATTTACAACAAAATGCACTGAATTGATTAATTTATTTCAATATGAGACATAAAGCACCCACAGGGTTGCTCTGCTGCTTCACTTTGCCTCTGCTATAATGAGGTATTCATTTCTATTGTTTTAAAAGAGATGTTTTTACACAGTTTTATGTAGTTTTATATGTAGTTTTTACATGTTGGAGGGCCAAAGGGCTGCACGCAGAGAAAAATAAATAAACCAGCCGTGTAACATTAAAGTAAAGCACCGCGGTGCCTGTGCGGGCAAGCAAGGCTTCTGTAGTCCACGTAGCAGCTTCAGTTGATCATAATGGACGCGCTGTACTTTGGGCATACTGCCACAGCGTGGTGACTGCGTCCCATGGAGTTTAGCCATTAGGCACAAAAAACACTTGGTCACGGTTAGAAAAAGATAATGCCTTGGCACAAAATACCCAGTTTTGGGGGCACAATTCCTGATGGAAACACAGCAAAATCTTAGTAAAAAGAGCAACAGCTTTTTGTGGCACTATCCAACACATTCTCACTCTGACCTCATCTCACATCGACATTTGGTCATGGACTTTACACATTGATAAATGACGTGCAAGGTACCCTGAGCACGTTGGTTGTCGACGTCCTGGACACAGTGTCAACTTCTGCCTGTTACATGCATTGTCTGGTTTCAAAATACACTTCTGTTTTTACAGGAAATGTACAGTTTGCATACAGTCTCTTTCAAAATAAATGCACTACGTCAGTACAACACAGCAAATCTAGTTTTTTTCCTTTTACAACAACACACACATGGTAAGGTTTAGGCAACAAAAGCACATGGTTGTGTTTTGGATAACTGAACAGGGTTTGGCGTTCAATCTTAGGGGAGGCGAACACCGGCCTCCCAGGTGAAAGTCGGTGGTTGTTACACCTATCCACCACCCCTCCTGCCTGCCGTACTCAAACTTCCACCACCTTTACTTACGTTGTTGTCCCACTGCGTTTGCCCCTGATGCCACTGGGCAACATTAAACAATAACAGTGACTGGCCGCATATAATGAAAAGACAGCTTTTTTCATCTATGTCTGACGCTGGAAGTAACTGATCAAGCACTGGTATTCCACAACTTCAGGGTGAGACCGGGTTGCTCTATCCCCGCTGGAAACACAGCAATGACTCGTTAACACAATCTGTTTTATTGCTTGTTGGTCTCCAACAGTGATCTGCAGCTTGGCAAACTTCTCCATTAGGTGTCATTCCTAGGTCCCATGACATCCACCATCCTGTCCACCTCTTGATGACAAAGTCAGCTTAAATATAACCTCTCTTTAGAAATGTAAATATGATATGTATGAAATGTACAAATGTAAGGTATTCGTGATTTTAGTAAAATGCCAACATTTTCTTCTGGGGACTGGACTGGACAAATGAAGTATTTTGTCAGTGAATGTTTTTCAGATACAGTATATTCAGTATGAACTTTTTTGCAGTATGAACATTTTTTTGTATTATTATATAGAAATATATAAAAAAAAAGTTTAGGGATTTGTGAATAGGAGAAGTAAGATGAAAGGTGGATAGCTTTTTGGGCAGTCGTGTCTGACATCAACATGTAACTTGTGTACTCGTTATATAATGTTATGGCATTTACACGTGCTGTAATGTGCTGACAAACTGTGCAGCCACTTATGCAATTTTCTTTTTGTAGAAAAACAAAAAGTAGCTTCAGCCATCTGTATGGGAAAAGTTCTTTATCACAGTAACAGCTTCACAGTTTTTTAGTAGAAAGGGGACAAGGACAAACCCCTCATGCTGCAGAGACAAACTGCAAGAAACACAGTAAACACAAAAAAAGAAAGAAACCAATATAAGGGTAACAAATGGGGGCACCTTTTCCAGACAGAAGTGGAGGCAACAGAATGTTAGTGATACAGTTTATAGCACAATTCACAACTGGGGAGGAGGGTTACTCATCTGGACACATGCTTTTTTTTTTTTTTTTCCTCAGGTGCAAAAATTTATTTGATCCCCTTTTTGACTTGCCATATGGTTTCTGAGCCTTTATTTCTCATATTCTCAGACTTTAATTTTGGCTAGATAACTGTGTAATCCACTTTCCCTCTTAGTTTCTGCCCTTCATTCTCCCAAGTAGTTTTTGGCATTGCTTCATAATTAGGTTAAGTGGAGTCTGTGTTTGGAAAGCAGCTGATGATCAGTGTCTGTGCGTTTTTGGGTTTGGAAAGACCTACAGTGAAGGCTGCCTTTGGTGTAGGGTATCAGGAGGCCCAAAATATTTGTGCTTGTTTGTGAATATTAATTGTGGCTTTAAAAAATCAGACTAAAGCCCCGATCACACAGAAAGCGTTTGACTTGGGAAAAAAAGCACACCACCTCATCTTTTTTCCCCCATTATCCAATTGGATGATTTGAGAGGCGGGCCTTCTGTGGTGGTCATGACAACAAGTTTACAGTTGGTAAAAAATGGAGGAGAAACTGGGGGTAGCGGTTTCTGGATACCCACAGCTATACGA
The DNA here is from genome assembly GCF_041903045.1 of Epinephelus lanceolatus. Taxonomy (NCBI): domain Eukaryota; kingdom Metazoa; phylum Chordata; class Actinopteri; order Perciformes; family Serranidae; genus Epinephelus; species Epinephelus lanceolatus. Next base: position 6,900,506 of record NC_135734.1, read on the forward strand.
CTTTACAAACCGCGTTTACCACGCTCTCAGTAGAAAACAGCAGCAGGACTTGAAGCGGCCAACAAACTATTTGCTGACAGCCTCTCACCCTCAACCAGAGCAACAGCAAGTACCCTCTGCCTGTCCATTTTAGGAACTAGCTACTAATTACTGTGAAATAAATAAAATAAAAATAAATGGTATTGATTACACGGGAAGGTTAGGGTACGCAGGTGATGGGGTGGTTACTAGTGGCATTCATTTAAAAAAAAAAAAAAAAAAAAAGCCAGTGCAGCGCGCTTCACGATTTGCAACCTGCAAAATGCATTCTGTGTGATCGGATCTAATCCTGACTGAGACACTACTGGCAGACAGCCTGTCACTCAAAGCAGCCTGCCCTTAATTATACGTAACTTTAAGTCTTAATAACATGTTAACATGTGAGGTATGTAAAAATTCACCCCTGTACAGTTTTAATGAACTATGAACTATTAACTATAGAGACCAAAACTGTTTTTTTTGTACCAGGCTGTAAATATGTTTATTTAAGTTGGGCATCTTGACATGGGGGTCTGTGGGGATTGACTGGTTTCTGGAGTCAGCCTAAAGCTGCGGTTCACTATCACTAATTGCAGTGAACCAAAACTGCTTTGATCACAATGAAAAACCATAAACCAAATTTTTATAGAAAATTTGAATACTATATGATTTTTTTAGCAGTTTATTTGCTGGAGAAAAACAATGTTTCTGTATTACTTCATCACAGAAACTGTGGCTTGTTCCCCAGTGATCAGCAAATTTAACAAAGACTCAGTGAAACAGCTGCAGTCAGTCCTGACTCGACTGGTTGTGTATGTGGCAGCCAAAAGAATTAACTCTTTAGTGAGGAGAAAAAGGCAAATGAGCTGATCTGGCAATGTAGCAGTAGAACTGCATTTCAAATGCATGTGTACTTCTTTTCACACATCTCTGTACCAACAGCATTCTAACCCCAGCTCTGCTGATATTATGATACTGTGAAAAACAGAGAGGCTGCTGGACTGAATAAACCAGGTTAACAGTTTGCAGTTGTTTTTATGAGCTCCTGAACATTTCAGATTTGAAATGCTTTACTTTTAACTCAATAAGGACAAATGACAAACACACAGAGCCTCTCTTTTACCATCATTCTTCTTGTGGGTTTCTTTATGATCACTCATCACCCCTTCATTGAAATTCATTCTTCGTGTTTCCTTTTTACAACTGTAGGCTAGTATGAATTACCAAGAGGAGGAAATTGAAGGAAACTTCCTCTGCTCTTTAATCTTGAATGTCTCCACTTTCAGTTTTCAAATAATACATTTTATTTATACGCACCTTTCAAGACACTCAAGGTCATGTTACAGAGACAAAGATAGAGAAATTAACATCATATTAATGAGGTCAAGAAGATAGGGAATAAAGTTACATCAAAATAAATAATAAAATAACATAACAACAAATAAATTATCAGCAAAATAAGTTTACAGTGAATAAATGTCACTGTGAATAGCAGATATGTGTGGCTAGATGGACGGGAGTCAAACTGAATAGGCTCTTTGAAAAAGATGAGTTTTGAGTTTGGATTTTTTAGTGGAGAGAGAGAGAGAGAGTTGATGTTACATATGTCTGGTGGGAGGGAGTTCCAGAGGTGAGAGGTAGAGTGGCTGAAAGCCCTAGACCCCATGGTGGTCGGACGGGCTGGCTGGACAGTGAGGTGGATGAAAGAAGAAGACCTGAGTGTGCGGGTGGGGGTGTGAACGTGTAAGAGTTTGAAGAGGTACAGAGGAGCTAGGTTGTGGATGGCCTTAAAGGTGAGGAGTAAGATTTTAAAGTCAACGTGATATTCAATAGGGAGCCAGTAAAGCTGCTGAAGGACAGGCATAAAGTGATCGATGTAGGGGTTTCTGGTGATGATGCACGCTGCAGAGTTCTGGACCAGTTGAAGTTTGTGGATGGACTTGTCAGGGAGACCAAAAAGAAGCGAGTTACAGTAATCAATACGGTATGTAACCAGGGTGTGAACAAGAATGGCAGTGCTTTGTGGTGTGAGGGACGAGCAAAGGCAGTTAATGTTGCATAGATGGAAGAAAGCAGACTGAGTGACATTACTGATGTGAACTTGGAATGACACATTGCTATCGAAGATGACACCAAGACTCTAAGCCTGTGGGCAGGGATAAACTAAGGAGTTATCAATATTGAGTAAGAAACTGTCAATCTTTGCTAAGATGGATTTGGTGCCAATGAGAAGTAACTCAGTGTTATCACTATTTAATTGAGAAAGTTGCAAGAGAAACAGGATTTGATTTCCTGAATGCAGTCAGAGAGAGAGGTGGGCGAGTGGGTGGAGTAAGGTTTGGTGGACAGATAGAGTTGGGTGTCATCCGTATAGCAATGGAAGTGGATGTTAAATTTATGGAAGATGTAGCCAAGAGAAAGGTAGATGATAAACAGAAGGGGACCCAGGACAGAACCTTGTGGAACACTGGTGGTGACTGGAAATGGCTGGGATTTGAATGTTCTGAGCTGGATAAATTGTGATCGGTCAGAGAGGTAGTATTTAAACCAGTCCAGGGGTGTGTCAGTGATTCCAATGGAGGCTAGTCGGTTAAGGAGGATGCTGTGAAAAATGGTGTCAAAGGCCGCACTCAGATCAAGCAGGATGAGAATGGTTCTGAGTCTGGAATCAGCTGCCTTTAGATCAGTAGTGATTCTCAACAAGCCTTTTCTCTGCTATGGAGGGGGCGGAAACCAGACTGGGATTGATCATTAAGGTTTTTGTCAGACAGATGAACATGAACCTGAGATGCAACAGTTTTTTTCATGGAATTTTAGGAAAAAAAGGGTAGATTAGAAAGTTATTGACATTGTTGGGGTCTTCACCAGGTTTCGGGAGTAACTGCAGCTGATTTGAGAGCTGAAGGAACACACCAGAGGTGAGGGAGGAGTGTATGATCATAGATATTAGTGAGGACAGAGAGGTTAAGCCAGCTTTTACAAAGATAGTGGGGGGTCCACCTGTCAGGTTGTTGGCTTGGATTTCCTCATGAGATCTGATATTTCAGCAGCTGAGGGAAGTTTGAAACTTCAAAGTGAGCAGTTGAGAAGAACCGAGAGAACGGGAATAGTCAAACTGTGGGAGGTTTTAGGGGTTAGTTGTTGGTGAATATTGTCTATTTTGACCATGAAAAATGACAGTAGGGAGTTACAACAGGCAGCTGAGTCCTGGAGTCCTTCACCTAAACTGATTAGTCCTGCAGAGTAGGTGATTTTTGCTTTATAGAGAGCATCCTTGTAATAGAGGATGTGAATGGTAAGTCCAGTTTTTCTGCAGAGGCGTTTCAAGCAACAACCTTGTGCCTTGAGTTGGCATAGTTCAGGTGGAAACCATGGAGCAGTGCAAGAAAACGAAACATGGTGGCAGGAAGGTGTCGCACCCTCTGGTCTGCCCTTGTTAACTCTGTCACCACTGTTAGTTCCTTTAGGGCAGTTAGCATTGCTAGCCACAACTTCAGCTCAGGCACCTACATTTCTGCTTGTGATGTCAGAGGTGAGAGCAGAGCCAGAGCCAGAAGTGACTATATTTGGATGAGAGGGTGGAGCTCTGAAGCACTAAGGGGTGGATCTGGCTCATAGACTGTGGCAACACTTTGCAGACAGCCTGTCACTCAAAGCAGCCATGCCCTTACCTATGTGTAACTTTAAGCCTTAATAAAATGTAAACAGGTGAGTTACACTGTCTCATAACTGAAGCATCTGATGAGATGCGAGCGTCACTATTGTGATGCGAGCGTCACACTATTGGGATGCGGCGCAATAGTGTGACACTCAGATGCTCTCTGTCCACACTGGATCTGTTAAATATGGGACTCCGGTAACATCATGTAAACAAACCGCACACCTAGCAGCTGCGGTCTAAGAGAAACCAATGAAAAGATGGGTGAGTATGTTCTTCCTTATTATTCATGCTCACAACAACACTAAATACATCAATACTAGTAACTTATAGATATCATTGTTTTAGCTTCCATACTGCATCATGCCACCATCTCCACTTTGTAAAACAATCTTGCTTGCTAGAATCCTACACAATTCTTACACTTTCAACTCCATGGTGATCTCCCTTCAGCCAGCTGCCAACTTATTTAGGTTTTTGTAGTGACAGCGTCTGCAGTGACGCCAGCCGCTGTGCCGTAATGTTGTGGTGAAGAGAGAGCTGAGCTGCAAGGCAATGCTTTTGATTTACTGGTCCATCAATGTCCCAACCCTCACCTATGGTCATGAGCTCTGGGTAATGACTGAAAGAATGAGGTAGCGGATACAAGTGGCCAAATGAGTTTCCACCATAGGGTGGCTGGGCTCAGCCTTAGAGATAGGCCAGGAGTTCGGACATCCAGAGGGAGCTCGGCGCAGAGCCACTGTTCCTTTGCGTCAAAAGGGGGCAGTTGAGGTGGTTCGGGGGTCTGTGGGGATTGACTCTGTTTTGGAGCCAACCTCAGGTGGCCATGAGAGGAACTGCAGTTTCAGCACTCTAACACTGACTTTATGTTTTTAGTGTTGGAGACTGCTGCTTAGGTGAAAGCTGCATGCAGGCAATTACGGACCAGACTCTGAACGTGGTATACTGCACCATTAATGTTTGGTTTTGTTTAGGCACAAAAACTACATGGTTAGAGTTAGAACACTCACATAACAGTCTTATGCATGATTTAATTGGCTGTACTGATATGAGGTCTGGATACCTTATATATATATGGATACTGAATAGGAAGGCGTACTCCTGAAAACAAAATATAAACAAATGGTGTAGCCATGTGGCTATTATTTCATTCATTTTTATGAAGGCATTACTATTTCATTCATTTCTATGAGGACATTAAAATGTGTTTTGTGTTCTATTTCATTTCTCTAAGAATACTTTAAAATGTTTGTTAAACAGGGCACAAGTTAATGTATAAATATGTTTAAAAATGTTAAAATGTTAAAAACCAGTCAATATATTTACAGCTAAAACAGTCAGAATTCATGGTTGGAGTTATAACCATCATAGTTTGTTTGTTTGTTTGTGCAGACCACCTTGTGTGTATGGAGCATTTAAGCATGATGTCAGCATGGAATGTCAATCACTTATTCTCTCTTCTCTAATTGGCTTGTCTGTAGTCTTTAGCCACTCTTAATCTCACCTTGATGAGGGAGGAGGTGCTTAGCCTGACCTCCGTGAAAATGCAGGTTAGCTGCGGCAGAAGCTGTATTGCTGTCCGAGCTGGATGAGCATAAAGTGAATAAGAATATAACACTCCAAACTACCAAGACTGACGGAGAGTCGTCTTGTGGTTGCTGTGTGTGACTTTTGAGAAGCTGCCAGAGGTAAATGCATGTGTTTTAATGTGTATAAAACGATCTGTAATGCTAATCGCTGCTAGCCTTTAGCTTAGCCTCTCTATGGCGTGTCATACTGTTATTTTGCATTGCATTTAGCACTAGCTCATTTGTTTGAGACATGCTGTGGTTATTTCGCCATGAATTAGCCTGTAGTTTGTTTACTAAGAGGAACTGTGTGGTTCAGGACTGGACATTTGCCCATGAGAGGGAGAGAGAGAAAGAGGACTGGGAGGGACCTGGACCGCTGGAGAGAGACTTATAGCTGCCGTACTGAGCTCCGTTCCGGCACTGTGTGGCTGCACGGCCCCATTCCCCTTGCCGCCGAAACTGCATTGCCCTTTGCCCTTTTCCCTTGCTCATCTGCATTACTGACTGTCCGCTGGATTTGTAAGTACAGAACTAACTCTTTGCACGTGCGTTTTTGTTTATGCTGGTTAAACCCAGTGAACTGGCCATCTAGTTTCCGGCTTCCATGCTCACAAGCATCGACTGGGCCCACAACGTGTTTATTTGTCTCATTCAAATAAGCCCTGTGTGAATGTGTGTGTGAGAGTGGGCTGTGGACATTCGATTAAGTTTCTTTACCAATACAGCTTTTTCTATTTGAGTTCATTTGTGATCAGAGTGAGTCTGTTTTGCTGGAGTGGTATTGTGAACTGTGAATATTTTCATCAGTAACCCATTTAAAGGTCAACAGTGAGCCAGATAAATAATTTATAAGTTATTCATTGGGTTTAAAAGGGATAGTACCAACATTTTTGGTTACTTCAGAAAAGTTATTGGAGGCACCGCTAAGTCATTGTATATCACTACCTCAGTTGTCACAGGTGTGTTGCGCCATTTCCAGTCGAACTCAGGCCCTGTCCCACTGTACTGCAACACCCCCATTAGTATTAACTAGCTACATGGGACTGGGGTTACAATGGGTACGGTTACATGATGGCTTCTCATTCAGAATGAAATAAATCTGAATGAAATCATTCGGAATTAAAGTTTTTCCAGGTAGGTTACGTGAGAAATATTCATTCCGAATGAGAGTTTACACGGGAGATCAGTTTAATCGCCTTTATTCGGGTCTGCGCAAGGTTTGGGGCAGGGAAGGTTTCTGATTGGATAGGGGGCGGGGCGGATGTTACGTGTTCACGTTTACTGGAAGAAAACACTGTAGTCCTCGCTCCGGATAACAAGATGCTTGACGACACCGTTCTTAGTGCCTTTTTCGGGCGTGTTTTGCTCATATTCTTGAAGCAGCAGTACGACAACAACCTTGTCCTGCTAATGCTTCGTCTGTTGAGGAGGAGAAGAGAGGTAGAAGGTCGAAGAAGGGAGATAGAAGACCGTGCTTTGGCGAATGGAAACCGGTGAGTCCGACTGCTCTATCTCAGCCCGTTGCTATGCGCGCTATATACGTCATCGTGCCAGAAGGGCAAGGAAACGAGCGTGCGCAGAAAGACCGGAATGAACTTAAAGAGGAATGAGCGTTTACATGCACACAAAATTCTTTCATTCGGAATGACAAACGGAATAAACCACCCCCTTTAATCGGATTTAATTTTCAACTGGAATGACCATTTTTCAGTCGGAATGACCGTTTAAAGTGTGTTCACACCGGACCTGTTTTTTTGTTTTGTTTTTTTTTTGCTAGAGACGAGTTTACATACAAAGTCAATGCAAACGGGCGATTGAGCGTATATTTGCCCGGGAGAAAAATTGCTTGGGAAATCTCATCTGGAGCTGTATTTCGCTGGGTCCTGTCACTTGCAGCTCAACGCTTATTGGCTGCCGTAATCCCGGAATCCCGGAATCCCGGGGGGGTGCTGCTTGACTATCATGACATGTCAGCTTCATTAAAAGTATAGCTGCAAATTAAAAGCAACAATAGATGTAAAAACACACAGACACAATGCATCTGTGATCAGTTCCCTAATTTAATTTTAACAATTTTTTCAATCTTCTCCAATTTCTCGTTTTATTTTATGGAAGTGATCAATGTAAGTGCATTTGTCCTAGAGCCGCCACGATGGTTTTTATAATGCAAATAACTCTGTTTAGATAAAACCAACAAGCTTCTCTTCCTATGACTTTTACTAAAAATGTGTCTTGAATGTTTTCTGAAGCCTTTAAGTTACAAAAATGAAACACACTAGACTTCTGAGCATTTATACTATTGACCACTGCTGAAAATTATACATTTTGATACATACAGGACATATTGCAAAACTCTATAAAAGTACACCAAAGCATACATTGTCGTTTGCAAATATTTATTTGAAAACGAAACCATTCATACGGTCTATAAAAATACATTTTGTTAATAATAAAAATTGAATGTAATCTCAACAGTGACCGTGCCAGCTGGCGGGACTGCAGTGCTTGGAGGGGTGCTGTAATCCTGGCGGTCCTAGTGTTAAGCACCACGGACAGCGCCAATGCAGCTATCACTGTAGCTCAGAGGCTCTGATGCCTGAGTCAGAGCATGTGAGCGGAGTTGGAGCTGGAGCTGCCTCAACCATAGCTTATTGGTAGGAAGAAAAATCGCTGCTGACAAAACTGTCACTGTCAACTGCATCCAAGCACCACAACGATCTGCCAGACCATCATATGTAACTTCATTGTTCATTTTTGAGTAATTTCTTAAGAATTTTTTAAGAAGTTATGATAAAATAAAATAAAAAAATTACAGACTATAGAATAGGACTGACAACCTCTCCAATGTCTCACGTCAATTAATTAACACTATTTGTCGGCTTTTTATGACTTTTTTTTTTTTTTTTTTTTTTTTGCTGCTGCTGCTGCACTGTGTCTCCAGTTGAAAGTGGTGATTTGCTAAATACATTCTACAATAATAAATTATTTTAACTTTTGGTCTATAATATTGTTGGCTATATTACACATTTTAATTAAAAAAAACAACAACTTAAGAATAAAAGAAATAAACACCGAAATAATTAGTGGAAACTTTTTTTTTTACTGGTACTCCTCCTCTCTGACATACTAACAACACACACACACACACACACACACACACATTGAAAACGCGATTGATTGATTGAATGAATGAATGAACATTGGGTTCAGCCACAGTCCCGCCGGCTGGCACAGTCACTGTTGAGATTACATTCGTTTTTTATTATTAATAAAAAAAAAAAATTATTGACCGTATGAATGGTTTCGTTTTCAAATAAATATTTGGAAACGAAAATGTATGCTTTAGTGTACTTTTACAGAGTTTTGCAATATGTATATAGTATGTAAATGCTAAGACAGATGCATTGTGTCTGTGTGTTTTTACATCTATTGTTGCTTTTAATTTGCAGCTATACTTAAGTACCCCCCCCCCCCCCAAAAAAAAAAACCCAGATTGCTTCAATGACATCATCAAAGCAAAAAAGCAAGTCTGTTGATTTCTGCCACATTGATGAGCGATTGCAACTGAGCAATGAAGCGATATCAAAGGGGCAAACCAAGCGACAGCGAAAAAAAATTAAAAGTCCGGTGTGAACACACCTTTACATGACCACTTTTAATCAGAATGGCCTTTCATTCCGAATGAAAGTGGAATGAAACTGTCCATGTAAATGTACTGACTGTCTCCCTTTTGTTTTTCTTTTTCTCAAAGGAGAACACGGGACAGGTGATATACAGAGCATATACGTGTGATGTAGCAGACAAGAAAATGCAATTTAGTTTCCATTTGACTCTAAGAATAGCAGTGCCACTGTGCTTCAAGAGGAGTCCAGTACTGTGGTGATGTTTTAATGTAAGACAGAAGACACACTGTCTGTCCCGAGTGCTGACTAGAGTGCATATTGATTTCCTGTACAGAGTGACAGAGATGGGGACTTCAGTCATTCTCAGTCCATGTGCAGATGGTCTGCAGTGTAACCTTACTCTGATTAATACCCGATGTGGCCCTGTCAATCAAATACACTGATTAAATTATTAGAGTTTTTGTCACAAAACTAACACATAGCAGACATCCCACCTCCATCCTGGAGCAACCCCCCATCCCATCACATCTCATACTGAAGGGGTCTCAGGGGAGCAGCTCCATTAAACCCCATTATCTGGATAGAGAGGGGATGAGGGGCTAAGCATTGATCTGTCAGAGAGGGCACATCTTCTAATGTCACACACAGAAATGGATGGAGTGTGTCTAGTTACTGATCAATCAGACTGAAAACCAAGGGTTTAGAAAAAGTCATTCATGCTTTCATCACATCATCTTGACAGCTTTAAAAGCTGTCCACCAGCCTGCACCAGTTCATCCAACACGTTCTTATCCCAACTCATCAGATCTCACCCCTTTGTCAGTGGACTTTCACATCTAAATATGATAGATTAGTTCACCTCCTATGCCTGATGTTGATGTTGTGGGATGGCCTGTCAATTTATGTTACGTTGTTCTCGCAAATTTTTCATTTTCAAAATTTTTCTACAAAAAGCAGTGCACCAAAATTCATAGATATCCCACATATTTTGAAAGACTGCGACAAAGTGGAAGCAGTCCTGACTGTCTATAAGGAGGCAGGTTAGGGTGGTGAATGGGTCACAGAGAAAACAGACTTTCGCCCAGGACCTTCCCCTGGAGTCGCATGTTCAGATCCCGGTGAACTTTGAGACATTTTAAGGTACACCCTCACCATGTTTCTTTCCCTGAACCTAACCACAGTCACTTTTGACTACACCTAACCTCTGTAACTTTATGTTAATTACATGACTGTATGTTAAGGATGTAATGCCATTTGTGGGACGTTGAATGCATTGTGTCTTTTCAAAATACACTTTGAGTTTCACAGGAAATGTACAGTTTCTGTTCATTAGATGCAAACAGTCTTTTCAAAAACACCAATTTTTAACAGTTATTTCCTTGTGCACAAAAGAAAAGTGCACAAGGAAAAGTTTAATAAAAGGACAAGGTATAGACCTGTTCTATAGGCCTGGATATGGACTGTCCGTAGCGCCAAATAATATAGTTTCTAAAGAGCTAAGACGAAAAAAGGAAAATGAAATCAGCAGTGGCGATCATATTTCCACTGCTAGTTGCATACAGGGGAAACACTGCTCTTTCTGGTATGAGTTCTTCTGAGTCATTGTGTTCTTCCTCAGCACCGTGTAAAGTTGCTTCGCTTTCAGGACTCTCTCCGGCAGCCATTTTTGCCTCTAATTGGGACACAGCTGCTCTCACTCTCGCGAGCTCTAGCACGCCTGTGGTGTGCAGCAGTGAAATGGGTCCCTGCTGAAACACTTTCCTGCCGCACACGTTGCGTACATTGTTTGGGTTATTCACCAGTATTGCGGTATATGAAAAATTCATATCATAATGAAAATAAATTGGTGTGAACCGGTATACCACCCAGCCCTGATTCTTTTCATGAGATTTTTTAAGCTGTGCATACACCTGATTCAGTTTTATAAATCTCGTTCATTGTGGCACTGGATGCACGGGAACGTGTCTCATTCCCACACCTACAGTTCACCGTAAATGGATGTAGAAACACCCTAAACTTGTGCCCTTCAACCATCCATTAGGCCTGTCAGAGGAACAGTAAAGAATGTGCAATATCACAAACCAGCGAGGTTCTCCAACGGTGCACAGCTGTAGATATTTGTAGCGTCCTCACCACTATTAAATGACATTTCTCCAAACCATCATCATGGTAAAATCTCAATCATCAATCATCATTATTAGATGTCACAAGGATGATCAATGATTCATTCATAGCACTTATGTGCAAACTGACTTTACAAAGTGCTCCACAGGACACAATTAGACATTGTAGGACAGGTAGGAGAATAGGAATAATGCTGAAATCTATCACTCATAAATAATTTATGATCAACCATATAAATGCACCTTTGGTTGACATTTTACAGAATGCAGCTGAAGCTGCAAAAATAATAAAACAATCAGTGAAGTTGGCAAACACCCTAAAAGCAATGCTTTCCGTCTCTCGACTAATATGTAATCTCCTTCTTATCATATCACCCACAGCTACCTCAGGTAGAACTGTGTGTATGTCTGGTCTGAGGAATGCATGAAGTGCACACATTCTCACTGCATATTCTTCCTTTATAAAAGCCAGTATATGTGTGCAAAAAGGCATACGTTATGCATGTGGCCCTCAGGTTTAGTGTGTTAGGTTCAAAGCAATACATATGAGTGGATTTGTGCACGTGTGTCAGATCACACTGCACTCTAATGAGGTGCTAAATGCTGTTACACAATTTTCCACTTTGGGAAGAATTAGATTTTTGGGTAAACAGCACCCAAACTACCAATAGTTGTGGTTTGGAAACACTTGAAAAAAAGAAACTTTCTAATGCACACCCACACTCTGACTTCATCCACACTCACTGACTTCACTTCACACTGTATGGGAGTACAATATCTCAGCTCCCAAATGAGCCAAAGCCTCTGAGCTTCACATCCTGAGCTCTTGGGGATAAAAGAAACACATCGGCTGTGGAGGTGTGAAGAGGAGGCGAGAAGGGAGAGAAGGGGGAGAAGTCATCTATGATGGGAGGTCTGAGGTGTGATGAAAGAGAAAGACTCATCAAGGGGATGATACTGGAGGCTGGGTGGTGCTGGATCATTCTTTTCTCTTTAAAGAAAGACGTTTCTTTGAAGTCTGAACAGAGTAAAGAAGTAATGGCAGCTGGTAATGAATATGTCATTGTCATCAGAAGATTCTGTTTGACTGTAAAGCTCCCTGCAGAGTAGCTGTTGAAGGACTGGAGCTCAGATTTAAATCAACATTGAGATCTGATGTTTTTTCACAAGTGTAAAAAATATCAAGTCAGAGCTGTTAACTTGACTTTGAGATGTGGGATGAGGTATCAAACTAATATCTCACTGGAGTTGTTTCTTTTTATAGTCACATAAAAATAGCTAGCTAGTGTACCTCATTTTAAGAAACAGTAAACATCACCTGTTCTGACTGTACATTTTGAAGATGACATGCAACTGCATAGACTAGTTGCATAGACAATCATTAGAGGGGTGTATCTCTTTCAGACACAACTTTAAATTTGATGTGTAGACACATGACGAGAAGACAAAATAGCTACTAAGACCATATAAAACACATTTGACAACACAAAATTCAGATTCACAGATTAAAATCTGTGACTTTCAAGGGGCAGCCTGAGTGAACTGTTTTGAAATTGTAACATCTGAATGCACAGTTGTGTTCAATTAGAAAAACCGCAACATTGTTTTTTTTATTTTTATTTTTTTTATTTCCAGCATGCTCTGTGCAAGCATTTGTAAATAGGACAAGAAAGACCCACAATTTTGGTATTTGGTAAGCTTGTATGTCAAGAAAATGTAAGCATTTTAGAAACATGTTAATTGACTTTTAATTCTTTAAAAACAAGATGAATTGTGTTATATAGGTCAGACATTGTGATAACTGTGTTAAGAGTTTTGAAACACACATGCCTCTAGGATCAGATTACAGCTTGAAGATGGTGCACTGAATGCACCATTAAACAGCTGTCAGATGCACAGTGAAGTGCAGAATATAAGGGTTCAGAGAACACTAGTTGCATCTTGTAGATTCAGGCACAGGGCGACAAGATTTTAACATTTCCTTGAGCCTTATTGATCCAGCATGACATATTTAGTTTTCACACACAGACTTTAAAAACTGCTGTCCCTGAAATAAGACACAGCTGTGTATCCTTCTTCTTTTCAAGCCATCATAAAAGATTCAAGGCATCAATATGAATCAACTTCACAATGACCTAAAGTGGCACACCAATGCTTGGTGCCATAATCAATTATCTGTCTACTGTCAGGTATGTCGCAATCCATCCACTCATTTGCAGAATGACAGTTTCTAACTAGCAGCTAATCCTGTTAGCCTCTTGACCCCTGCAAAGGATTCCTCCCCAGGGAGAGTGACCAACAAGATTCCCTCTTTTACTTACAACAGAATGAACCAACCAACCATGTAGCTCATTTCCATCTTTGTTGATACTTTCTTCATATACTAAAAGCCATCGATTTGTATTTTGGATAAATAAATCTCATTTAGCTCAGACCTGCCAAACAACATTTAGTTACAAAACGTGATGAAACACTGATAGTGGAAAGACATTTCATTTTGTGTGTGTGTGTGTGTGTGTGCGTGTGTGCGTGCGTGCGTGCGTGTCATTCAAAGTCCTGCAGTCATATTTGTTTGGACTTCATTTGTCTTTGTGGAATCAGTCCCCCCGCAGAGTGACTGAAATGTCAAATATTTATTCTGTTTAAAGGGAAAAATAAATGAAGGCTGTTTTGAGTGGAAACAGAAAGTTTGGATCTATAATGCAGCAATATGCATCCACTGCTGGATCACAGTTTACTGAATAAACATGGCCTGTGAGTAACTGAGAACAGTTAAGGGGATGATCAACTGTTAAAGTACAAAGCAGATTTGGAAAAGATCAAAAACATGTTTTAAAGGTGTATGTTGTCCTCGTTATATGAACATATAATAATCATTATTATCTAAAAGTAAATTCCAGAACATTTCCATAATTGCATGCTAAATTTTTATGGTTAAACTATTAAGCCCAGTTCAGACCAAAGATTTGTGACGAGATGAGTTGAAACATGCAACTGCTTGCAATGTGCTGTTCTGTGACGTTCTAAAAACCAATTTATTATTATTAGTATATAATTCTCTGTAAGCATGTACAGCGAGCAGAGCAGTGACCCACCACCTGACAACGGCACACCGTGGCAGCAACATGCCGTCTGCTGCAGACTTCACTGCAAAGCGATTGGCTGTTGAAACAGGTGACCAGCCTTATGTTCTAAAACCAGCCGCCAGAGATTTGACCAGCGGGAGCTAACAGTCAGTAAGTTTATATCCACAGTTAAGTCAAGTTACAGTTATAGCTGGACTAGGCCATTTAATTGGACTAGAAACTGTGGAACCTGCACAGAGCGCCTAGGCCAGTTTAAGTCCGACTGACTGTATACTGTAGCCTACTTGCAGGAGTAATTCGACTCCAAAGTGGCAACACATCAACGCTGCTGATGCTGTCAGCTGTGTCTGTGGGACTGCACGGACAGTGACAGAACAAAAACAAAAGTGGTCTGATCTAAAGGTAGACCAAATATTTCTAGTCTTTTACCAAAATTTGAGGATGTTTGACATTGATGTGCGACATAAAGAATCACATTTATTAAAGGTGGAGGCAAAAAGGAGTATGTGCCAGTGCCATTTTGCGCAATTACGCACGAGGGTTACTGCAGTATTTATATGTTTATGGCAATTAGTCTGATCAGACACCCAGCCTGAATGGGTCCATATCATTGGTTCGACAGCCCATTAGTCCGACTGTCCGCGGTGCTGAACGGCTCGCGGTGGGCGTATGGTGCGCCGCGACCGGCTTGAGGCAGAGCAGGCTCACGGCGTATGTGTTTGTCACTTTCTTTTTCATTTTAACCCACACCATGATCCTTTCCTTACCCTAACCAAGTGGTTTTTGTGCCTAAACCTAACCAGACCTTAACCACAGGGCATCATGATGATTTCGGAACAGACTTTGGAACAATGAGTTTAATATGGGCAATGGGCTGTCGGACCAATGGGCAGTTCCCGCCTGAATTACAGCATGAACCAGTGGTATCCCTGTCCCAAAATACAACGTGTAATTTGAAATACAATTCAAAGATGAAAGTGTAATAGGCGAACACGTTTCTTCATGCCGGTTTTGTCATGAACAGCACATGTCTAAGTAGGGCTGATGAAATGAGTGTAACGGTTGTGCTTAATGGCTGTATTTCGAGACATGATAAACGCACTGGAAATATTTAGCTAAATAAATAAATATATTCCATGCAGTCGTGCCGTCCTCTCCCCCTCCTGCGCTCACAGAGTGGACAATGAGACGTTACAGGCAGTGCGGATTAAATACGTATTTAGAAAGAATTTCAATTCAGGATTTGAGTTGGATTTCACAACATTTTTATGAAACAATTATCACTCACTCCAAGCGCAAAATAAGGCTGCTGGATTTAATTTCAATGATAACGTGGATCTAAGGTGGATATAGCGTGACATTAAATTTGTGTGAGACATCAATAAAAATCTGACTCCACTTCTCCACCTCGCCGTCTGCGTCGCCACTTCCCAGTGTCTCCAAAATGTGCGCACGCATGACTCAGAGTTTGCTTACAGGTGTGCACATTCTCCCGCCAAGTTTATTTTTATAAATCACAACCTTTGCGTGGTAAGTGGCGTACACCACTTTCAAGTCCCGTTTTGTGTGTAAGCAAGCTTTATAAATGAGGCCCCAGGCCACTACATCTCTATCAGTTATGTCTCTTTAAGACCTCTAAGGTCCTGGGGTTTCTTCAGCTTGCCTGTTTGTGTTACCAGTTGACAAAACAGTGACAATACAACCTTATTTCCTACGTAACTCTTTCCCTTTTCAAAAATCTGTGTAACCTCAGTAAAAGAGAAATGAAAGACAAAGTGGAATGCCTCACAAAGATCAACACTGAATATAAAAAACATTTAAATAAAAAGAAACACAGACCCTCTGTGCTCAATATTGTCCTCCAATTGACTATGAAAATGAATTTTATGCCATAAAATTTGTTTTTGATGTCGGAAATTTTGAAGTCAGCAGTGGTTTTATTACTTTTTAAATATTGAATCAAACATGGTTCACAAACCCTAACCAAGTGCTTTTGTAGCCTAAGACTAACAACATGTAGACAGCAGGACTGAAACTCTTATAGCATATTGTTACTGTATGCAATTCACCAGCTGAGGCATTCAAAGCTCTCGGTCAACAGGTTTTCACAGATAATGCCAGCTTAAGTCAGTAACAAAGCATAACTCCATCAAATAATAATAATAATACATTTTATGTATACAGCACTTGTACAGCTCTCAAAGACGCTTTACATTGAAAACCAAAGAAAAGAAGTACATACATGTAAGTGCAAAGAGATAAACAGAAAACAAGGACAATATAAAACAACAAGGTGCAAAAGCATAGTGCAAAACAAAAAAAAGGAGGGCACATGAGGAACCGAGAATGAAAAGCTAATGTTAAAAGTTAAAAGCGGATTTGAAAAGGTGGGTTTTGAGGAGTGATTTGAAGGTGGATGGATTTGGACAGTCACGGATGTGTATAGGGAGGGTGTTCCAGAGGGAGGGGGCGGCTATGGAGAAGGCTCTGTCGCCCCAGGTTCGGTGCATTACACCTGAGGTTTGACACATTTCAGGTTGAATGCAATTGTTCAGACGAGCTTGAACTAACCTGCAGCAGCTCATCTCCCTGCAGTAGCATCTGCACTTGCTACTGGTATGTAGTACAGAGACCACTGTGGCTAGCTACCAGGCGCACTGCAAGATTTCCAACCAAAGGAATACAAGCATCTGCCCACTTACACTTTTAACATGTAACTCATCAGTGACCTAGGTTAAATCCTTATTTAATCAAAATCAGTGCATATATGCAGGTTTTCAGAGACCCAGGAAAATGGGCTAAAAATACGAGACAGACTCTACTCCCATTGTCCACGGTGTATTTTAGTTTTAGTCTTAGTGTTGAGATGAAAATGCTTATTAGTTTTAATCATATTTTAATGATTTTTATCCTTCATAGTTTTAGTCGACAAAAATTCAAAACATTTTAGTGGGTGAAATATCATGACATTCAGGTTGACTTTTAGTCATGAAGTTTTCTATGTTTTTTTTTTTTTAACTAATCCAGTGAGGTTAATTTATGCATCAGAATTTAGAACCAAGGTGACAGGTTCTATCAAAATTTCATTAAGACTATTTTTTCTACAGCTACAGATAATTTCTACACACTTACAAACTGTCATTCCTCCAGCTGCTTTTGACAGGTTTGAGGGGTGATGTATGAGCACACATCATTTGAAAAGCTCAATATCTCTCTATTTATGCTCTCAAAAACTTTAACAACACAGATAGCTAATTTGAGACAACTAGGATTTGTACCCAGGTTCATTGTAAACTCTGACTTATCGATCTCACTGTTAAGCAGAGAAATAATTGAAGCCTGAATTCTTTCTTAATCTGCAACATGTTAGTCTGGAGGTTTCAACAGAATCAACCCATAAACCTTCTAGAGTCTGCACTGAGTGGAGTCCTGCAGGGATCAGCTGTGAAGTCCAGCGGACGGTGGCTGCTTGCTCTGCTGCCGTTCAGCAGCAAACAAGTGGAGCTAACTGCTAACAGCCATCGCTGCAACTAAGAACCTCCACAAATCAGTTCAGCAGCTCCACCATCTACAGTCAGACACACATGGCTGATTATTTACTGCTGAATTACAACTCACAGTTTGCACCAATGGCTGATGCTGCTTCACTATGAGTGGCTTTGCTGGCTAGCAAAACATCATGGCACAGATTATTTACCAGTCGCTCTTGCAGCATTTGAAGATATTTACATGCACAGCCATTGGAATATAACATGCGCTTCAACTAGTAGCAGCAAAGTCTGGTAGCTCTGCAATTTTACTTAGTTTTACTGAATTTTTATTATATTTTTCTCAACTACTAATGGATACTTCTGTGAAGAGAAGAGTTTATTCAAGAGAGGAGCTTTTCGTTGAAACGGAGCAAGTCTGGAGGACGTCATCCTATTCCAGCCGAGATGAAGAGGTGTTTTCATGGTTGCCGTGCTGGTGCAAAGGTGAAGGCTTGGAAATGGAGATGTAAGCCCTTTCTGCCATCAGTCATCATGGGAAATGTCAGCTCTCCCCAACAAGAGTGATGAAATGGAGATATTGGTGAAGACCATGAGTGCAGTCCCGTGTTTTACGGAAATGTGGTTGAATCAAAACATCTCAGACTCCAACGTGGATCTACCTGGCTTCACTCTCATACGATCGGACAGAGACTCTAAAGCTAGTGGCAAGAAAAAAGGTGGGGGCCTGGCTTTATTTGTGAACCAGAGATGGTGCAGTCCTGCACATATTACTGTCAAGGAGAAGGTGTGTTGTCCAGATATTGAACTTTTGGCAGTTGGTATAAGGCCATATTATGTACCAAGCGAATTCAGTCATATCATAACAATACTTGCGTACATCCTACCCAAGGTAACTGCTGAAGTTCCATGTGAAGTTCTCCATGAA
The DNA here is from genome assembly GCF_041903045.1 of Epinephelus lanceolatus. Taxonomy (NCBI): domain Eukaryota; kingdom Metazoa; phylum Chordata; class Actinopteri; order Perciformes; family Serranidae; genus Epinephelus; species Epinephelus lanceolatus. The sequence continues at coordinate 6,919,004 of NC_135734.1, forward strand.
CTCGTTGCTAAGATACAGACTAAACATCCTGAGGCACTATTGATAATATCAGGAGACTTCAGCCATGTTTCCCTCTCCTCTCACCTGACTGGATTTACACAGTTTGTTAACTGTCCAACCAGAGAAAATAAAATCCTTGATCTGCTGTATGCCAATGTCAAAGAAGCTTACAGAGCCACTGCCTTACCACCACTGGGCAGGTCAGATCACAACTTGGTTCTTCTGCAGACATGTTACAAACCCTGTGTGTGGAGGCAGCCTGCAACTAAACTCACAGTCAGGAAATGGACACCAGAGGCTACTGAGGCTCTAAGAGACTGCTTTGAATGCGCAGACTGGGATGTGCTGCTGGAAACAGAGGAGAACATCATGGACACTGATAGACAGGTTGACTGTTTTACTGATTACATCAACTTCTGTAGCGACACAGTCATACCTACAAAGACTGTATGCTGTTTCCACAATAACAAACCTTGGATTACCAGTGACATAAAGGCAATCCTCAATAAGAAGAAGGCAGCTTTTAGAGATGGTGACAACGCACGGCTCAAACGAGTGCAACATGAGTTGAAGAAGAGACTTAAGATGGCAAAGGTGGAATACAAAAAGAAACTGGAGAGGAATCTACAACACAGCAACATCCGTGAAATGTGGAGAGGAGTCAACACCATCTCTGGTTACAACAACAAGAAAAGACAGCCAGTGGTGGGTGATGCAGAAAGAGCTGATGAACTCAATCAGTTCTTCAATAGATTCAATACGGCAGCCACTCCCACTTTCAATGCTCCTCCTCCTCCTCCTCCTCCACCTCCCCCTCCATCACCTCCACCTCCACAACTTGTGTACAACTCCAATGTGGCAGCCACCCCCCCCTCTTACACCTGCCTCCACAATTGTCTGTCACAGAGATGGGAGTGAGGTTGGAGCTGGGAAGACTTTGCTCTGGGAAGGCTGCTGGCCTAGATGGTGTGTGTCCAAGGCAGTGCTGCCCAACTATGTCAATCTCTCCATAAGATCTTCAACCTCAGTCTACAGTTGGGGCGGGTGCCGGCACTGTGGAAGACTTCCTGTGTTGTGCCGGTACCAAAAATTTAATGTCCAGCTGAACTTAATGACTTCAGACCAGTAGCCCTCACTTCGCACATCATGAAGACCTTGGAGTGGCTGATTCTATGCCTACTGAGACTTGAGGTCAAAGAAGGAAGCATCAGACACAAAGATGCAAGGCGGCTGGACAAACTAGTCAAAAGAGCTGGCTCTGTGATTGGAGTCAGGTTGGACACACTGGAGGAGGTGGTGGAGAGATGCACACTGAAGATGTTTGAGGCCATCATGAACAACCCAGATCATCCACTCCACAACACCTAGATGGACCAAAAAAAGTGTGGTGGACGGCTCCTCCCTCTTCAATGCAGGACAGAGAGATACAGAAGATTCTATATACCGACAGCCATCAGGCTTTATAATTCTTTGACATATAATAGATGAGCTGACAGATAATTGAATTTCCCCTTGGGGATGAATAAAGTTACTCTTATTCTTATTCTCGGCTTTCAAAGTCTATTACCCTGTTTACACGTAGGAAAAAACGCACATATTTTCATGCGGTTTGGCCTCTTGTTTACACGCAAACAGAGTTTTTTTCACGGAAAACGATCATTTGTAAAAACTCCGGCCAAAGTGGAGATTTCTGAAAATGCCGTTTATGTGTTGCCGTCTAAACTGGGTGAAACAGGGTTTTAGGTTCTGAAACGTCACAGCATGTGCCAGCAAATGCTTGACGTCATGTGAGCGACCTATGTTTACACTTTGTTTGGCTACTGATCATGGATGCTGTTAAGGTGGTGCTCATTTTTACGTTTGTGCAAACGCTTTAAGCGACATTTAGGAGTAGCTCCACTTCACTGTCAGTCCACACAAATGAACCTCTCGCATGTTTACTGTTTTGAAAGGAACAGGAAGTTGCGCGTCTTATTCGTTGTTGTTGTCGATTCTGAGGATTCTGACTGGCTTGCATGGCTTCATCCTTCTCCCTACACTGCCGCCCATAGGTTTGGCATAGTTATGACAGCGCTCGACGACGTATTTATCCGGGTTCACGTAAATGACAACATTTTTGAAAACGATGTTGTGTGCACGATGTTATTATTGAAAACGGAGGGGGGGAAATATTCGTTTCTCTAAATACCCGGCTATGTGTAAACGTGGTGCAATAGTCCACCAACAGGGCGTGGCTGGTCACTCTCCCTCTCCTGTTCGTCCCCGCCTTCTCTGCCTCCACTGCACACCTGCCGTCAATCAGCCTATCAAGAACTCGCTATAAAGACTATAAAGACTCCAGATCAACTTCCATTATTCGTCAAATTGTCCATTTCCCATAGTGGTAACAACTCTGACTCTGAAGAACCTCCGTGAATGTTTTGCTGCCTGTTTTTGCCTTTTTGTCAGCTCTTTTTCCCTGACTGCTGTCTCCTGTGCTTCAGTTCTCATCTCCAGTCGTAAGTCAGCCTTGCCCTGCTTTGTGTCTATCCCTGAGACTCTGAAGATTGGGTGTTTGGATGAAAACCCTGGCTTCTCTGCCTGTCCACTCTCTACCCTTTTATTTTTGTAGAGTTTTTGTTTGGTGATACTTTTACTTGGAACATTCCATTAAATTTTTGTCTCTGAGTCTGAACTGTTGCATTGTGTGTCCTATTCAGTACTTTAAGCAGCACAATGAGTTTTTTAGCCCTCAAAACATATATCCAAGATCCTTGTGACAGTACATCAACTCACAATGGGTTGGATGACTCCTCTGTCATTGCTTGAAAGTAGTGCTGGGCGGTATACCGGTTCATACCGAATACCGGTGTTTATTCTTCTTATGATATGAATTTTTCATATACCCCAATACCGGTGAGTATGTAGCGTACACAACGTTGGGAACGCCGCGCAGCGGAACGTAGCGCCGCAGGACATTGTTTGACAGGGGACTGTTTTGCAGTTGCACTAAAGTTCCGAAACTGAAATTCCAGAACGAGAACATGACACAGAAGAACTTGTACCGAAAAGAGGAGCCGTGTCTGTTGTTTGGAAGTTCTTTGGCTTTAAAAAAAAACGACATTGATCAAACAACAATTCTCTGCAAATGTTGTAGATTTAAAGTTGTAGCCGCAGGAGGCAACACAAGCAATTTGCTTCACCACCTCAGCCGCAAACATGTCTTAGAATATCAAGAATGCATGAAACGAAGATCTGCGTCCTCCACGTCTGCAGGTAACGTTAGCACTGCAAGAGAAAAGTCGAGTCAGATGTCACTTAAAGACGCGTTTGCGAGGGGGACTGCCTACGACAAGAAAAGCAAACGGTGGATTGAGATTACCAACACTATCATTATCCACTTAGCCAAAGACATGGTACCGCTGTTCTGCATTCTGATTCCTTCACTTCATTAGAATCATGAGTGCCACCTCTTTGTAAACAGCATCATTTTGTGAGGCCGTGCAAACCTGTATTAATACTAGTGTGGACATTAATGTTTTTCTACAATATTCACTCATCATGACAGTAAAATAGGCCATTCTAAGCCAATTTACTGCAGCAATTCCCCTCTAAATCATTAGAAAATGTGGTTAACACCCAGTAATGCATGAAAAAGAAATACCGTCATATACCGTGAAACCGATATAATTTTGAAAAATACCGTGATATAAATTTTTGGTCATACCGCCCAGCACTACTTGAGAGCATCTGTTCCGCTTGCACTGGCACTATGCAGTTTCGGGGTTCGGGTAGGAATATTGGCCCGGCTTTCCCACGCCGGCGAGAGCTGAAAGAGGAGGAGGGATGCCTGACCGATGGTGACCTGGGGCTGTTACTGCTGTTACCCAATCAAATCAATCATTCAAATAAACTTTATTGTCCTTTACAGGAAATTCGTCTTGGGCTCAGAGTGCGTGAAAACTGCATTTACATTGACACATAACACACAGTACACAAACAACAATAGGGTTTTTCCAAAGACTTACAAGTACACATGGTGTACAATAGGACAAATACCGGCCACCATGCAGGCATCGGCCACTACTAAGCCCGGCAGCGTAAAGTGCATAAAGTGTAAAGTGCATACCCTCCACTTAGGAGACTCACTGTCTGCAGGTCGGCTGCCTCAGGTACATTTTAAGATAAAGTGTTAGCCTACATACAGACAGCTTTCATTTTAGTTTGTCTTTAACAGTGACTGTTAGCACCGGAAGTGTGATGTGCTTCTGTCGACCGCGATCGTAAATCATAATAGTGGTGAATGAGAGACTGATGTGCTTCTGTCGACCGCGATCGTAAATCATAATAGTGGTGAATGAGAGACTGCGGACAGAGCAGATTGAAATATGGCTTTCATGCAGAGAGCAACTCATTTCTGAGTTTCGAAAATGAATAAATAAATAAAGCAATTGGCCTAATCATGTATGTACAAAATGCTATAAGCCTACTTTACCTGTTCTGAAGACATGGTGATCACGCATTACACGGCCAGCTTCAGGAAATTCACCGGTATTGTTAGCTTGTCAACAAATGCACGCGCAGAAAGATTTCTGCGACAGTTGTAACAGACAATACCATTTTTCGTCTGTAGGGGGACCCCTTGAGGTAAAAAGCGCAATCCTCCATTGTGTTGCTTTAAATATACCAGAACGATTTGACCAGTATGGACCCCGCACATTCAGATTCAGAGTTTCAAACTTTTCAGAGAGCCCTGGCCATGCAGGGGACCTTGTTGGGTCAACACAGTGAAGCACTAAGGACCCTACAGGACTAGAATCAAATCCTTGTGGACCAGGTATCTCAATTAGATTGTCATCTCGCCATACTCGCCTCACTTGATTCCTCTGCCTCATCTACAGCTCCTCCCTCTGTGGATTCCAGAACAGTTGTACCCACTTTAGATGTCCAGTCTCCCAAATGGGAATCCCACGCCATTGATCCAGAGCCTTTTTCAGATGAACTCAGCAAGTGTCGAGGCTTCCTGTTACAATGCACAATGATATTCAGTCAAAAACCTGTCACCTTCTCCGCTCTTGTTATTAAGGTTCGGTACATGTTGGGGCTGTTTAGAGGCAGAGCATTAACTTGGGCGGAGGCTCTACATTCCAATAATCCCACTCATGAGATGTCTTTTGCTGAGTTTGTCTCCAGATTTCGTTCCGTTTTTGACCATCCTGACTATACGGGAAATGCTTCAGGCCGTCTCCTAAACTTAAGGCAAGGGAACAATTGTGTGCCTCCCTACCCCGTTCATCTGCACCTGTGTCCATTCCAGCTCTGGAGGAGAGAGCCTCTGCACCCCCATGACCAACTGAGGAACCCATGCTGTTAGGCCAAGTCTGTCTCTCTGCTCGGGAGGGCCAGCACTGCCTCCAGGCTGGGGACTGCCTCTACTGCTGCAACACCAGACATTGTATTGCCTTAGTCATCTCAAGTAACCATTAAGAACAGATCCAACTGTGTGTTATTTCCACTCCACACTCACCTTTAGTTTTGGGGCATCCATGGCTAAAGACTCATAACCCACACATTGACTGGGCTAGTAACTCCATTGTGGCTTGGAGTTTGTTTTGTCTCTCCACCTGTATGCAGTCAGCTCTGTCACCTGTCCAAGTCTCACCTTCCCAGACTCTGATCCAGCCTCCTGACCTCTCCTCTGTACCCCTTCAATATCATGACCTGGGTCTGGTGTTCAGCAAGGATTTAGCGGTCTCCCTGCCTCCCCACCATCCGTACAATTGTGCCATAGATCTACTCCCTGGGGCCCCGCTTCCCACAAGTCGTCTCTACAATCTGTCACATGCTGAACGAGAGGCAATGGAGACCTACATCAAAGAGTCCATTAATGCAGGTATTATCCAACCATCCTCTCCTCCAGTCGGTGCTGGCTTCTTCTTTGTTTCAAAGAAAGATAAGACCCTCTGTCCATGCACTGATTTCTGTGGCCTAAACCAGATAAATGTCAAAAATAAATATCCTTTTGAGCCTCTACAGGGAGCAACCATTTTCACCAAACTGGACCTCCGCAATGCCTATCACCTCGTCCAAATAAGAGAGGGAGACAAGTGGAAAATGGCATTCAACACACCCCTGGGACATTTTGAATACCTGGTGATGCTCTTTGGGCTCACCAACGCCCCAGCGGTTTGACCCGTTTTGTTTTTGTGTATCTGGATGACATTCTGATTTTTTCTAAGAACCCTGCTGAACACACTAACCATGTCCGTCTAGTTTTGCGGAGACTCTTGGAAAACAGGCTATATGTTAAAGCAGAAAAATGTGAGTTTCATGCATCGTCAGTTTCTTTTTTGGGGTATGTCATTGAGAGTGGGTAGGTGAAGACGGACCCTGTAAAGATCACAGCAGTAGCCGAATGGCTGGTCCTGGAGACACGGAAGCAACTTCAGAGCTTCCTTGGATTTGCAAACTTCTACAGAAGATTCATCAGAGACTATGGTAAGGTGGCAGCCCCGTTAACCAAACTCACCTGTCTCTCTCCGTTTTCTTGGTCTCCAGAGGCAGAAAAAGCATTTCTCCGGTTCAAATCACTCTTCACCTCAGCTCCTGTTCTGGTTCATCCTGACCCCTCCCTCCAGTTCGTGGTTGAGGTTGACGCATCTGATACAGGGGTGGGAGCCGTACTTTCTCAGCGTTCCGGTCCTGACCAGAAACTCCATCCATGTGCCTTCTTCTCACGGAAACTAAACTCCGGTGAACAGAACTATGACATGAGGGTTGAGAGCTATTGGCCGTCAAGATGGACAAAAACCCTGACATCTCTGCCTGCCCACTCTCTACCCCTTTATTTTTGTATAGTTTTTGTTTGCTGATATTTTTACTTGGAACATTCCATTAAATTTTTGTTATCTTTTGACTTTTTGTCTCCAAGTCTGAATTGTTGCATTGTGGGTCCTATTCAGTACTTAAATATAACAAGAACATTTTTGTCACATCTCATCAATGAAAATAAAACATGGATTTTGTCTTGGTTTTTATTATCAAGACATATTTTTTGCATGTCATCGTCTTGTTTTCGTCATGGGAAAAAGGTTGTTGACACAAACTTTCGTCATCATTTTCGACCTCTAAATTGACACTGATTGCCAGTAGACCTGTGGACATGTAGACGGAGCCGAGTGGAGCTGAAGCCAGTTAATACCCTTGACTACGGTAGGGTCATTTGTCCTGGTCATGAATACAGATTGTAATCTTTCCCATTGAATATACCCCTTTTCCACCAAAATTAGCACGTGTATATAGGTTTTTTTGAACATGGGAAAATCTGCTAAAAAAATAAGCAATAAAGTTATTTATTTTGCCAGAAGACTTGAGCTTTGTACATGGCTTTGCAGCAGATGGGTTGAGCTTTTCTATTTTTTTGTTTGTTTGTCACGTTCAGTATGAACAGGCTGGAAAACAGGTTAGTAAAGTAGCATGGAGGCCTGTGAAAATGTTACAGTGGTTACTTCACTATATATACGGTATCTCTCTTACTTATTCAATCTCTTTTTCAGACTCAGTACAGATTAATTTTGGAATGATGTTTAAGCACTGCTTAGGCGCAGATGGACGGTATTTTATGGTGGCATGTCCATCATTGCTGGTTGGAGGTGGAGCTGGTAAATACCTGTGACTACTGCAGAATCATTTGACCTGGGTGTGAATGCCGATTGTCACCTTCCCCATTACATATAAAGGCCAGATGTTAACGGGTGTTAGTGGAGTTTTTTCTACAGTGGGAAGGGACTATACTCTCTGTTCTCTGGTGTAAAGTTCTGAACAATCATCCATTTATCCTAAACGCCTCCTATGCCTTATACCGTATGAGAGTTTCGCACTACCTGGGCTGGAAAAACAGCATTTGCTATGAGCCAGCAACAGTTGTTTTCCTCTAATATGCATTTGGCAAAGCAAAAATGTAGTAAATGTATTTTGTAGAAAAATGGACTGCAAAAATTAAGTCAATGTAAATGGCCACCTTTTTTTTGTGTTGTTGTTGTTTGGGAGGTTGTAACCACAACTTTCCAGAATGGTCAGAAATTTTTGCCTCCATTTTTCTGCATTTGGCAAAGCAGTCAGTAAGTATTTAGTGTTACTGTACTGCCTGCTTTACCATGTGTAAACGATAACAATAAAGATCATCCAGATAATTGAAATAATAAAATAAATGTGGGTGACTTTTGCTCCTGATGTAAAGCAGGTTTGTAGGTTTTTGTGGCAATAATCTTCTACACTGAGCTCCAAACAAAGCATCTGATGGTCATGAACATTATTTAACATGCCCCCTCTACCCTCCCCAGGCAATCAAACTAAACCAAGAGTGACAGCGGCTGTAATGAACGTGCAATGTGAATGATTAATACAGATCACTTAAAGGCTCCCCCCAATTAATAAAAGATGTGCTTGTTTTAACCTCCACCCCCCCTGCTGTGCCTGTTCTCCTCCAGCCCCTCCATCCTGTCCCAGCTAGACAGCCAGTACACAGTGAAATTCCCAGCTGGGACTCAGTGTTTGGGCTGGGTGTCTGCTCAGTGAGGCACTACTACCCATGCGGCACTGAGGAGCTCAACAGAGGGATGGAGGAGAGGGTGGGGTGGGAGAATGGGGTAAAGGGAACAGAGGATAGTCATTTGACTTTTTCAAGGCCAGAGCCTTCCACACCCTGTCTGAGGCCCATTAGATCCTGCTGAAGTTGTAAATCTTTGATAACAGCTCGCAAATATATAATTTCATCTAAAGAGAAGCCTCAGTAATTCCCTGCACAGTAGTATTTATCAAAGATATAAAAAAACAGGAGGAAATGCTTTATTTGCTGGGAACTATTTTTAGCTGTGGATGGTGTATGTGAGATTGAGTCAAAATACAGTGTGTGTGTTCATGATAATGAGGCAACATGCAAATCAGTCTAAAATGTTAATTTTTCAGTGTGACTGTTAAAGCCATTACCGCAAAACCTTCCCGAATGAAAGAAAACTAATTTGTGACATTCTGGAAACTGATTAAGTGTTAACAGGTACAGACTCTTTACCTGACTTAACATTAGTTTATTTTGATAACTGGTTAGTCAAAACTAGTTTATGCTTCTTAGAGGTAAGGAGTTGCCGTTTTGTTGTTTTTGTCTTAGTTAATTCAGTTTGGGGTTTCAGACTGCCAGACAAAAAGAACTTTCAAAAAAAGAACTTTCCATGGCACTAATGATGACCATCTGTTGTTTTGTTTTGTTTTGATTTTACAGAGTAAACAGTTCATTGAAATTTGATTAATTAATGTTGCTAATTGTTGCTGGATGCTTGTTTTCTTTTTGTATCAGACTTGTTGATTCATTTGGTGCAACTTTTTCGACATACCCCAGCTGGCCACCAGAGTCACTAGATGTTTATTTGGTTGAATTTAGGTTGTAACACTGACCAAAATTCAATGTGTGGACAGCGTCTAATGTCAGCTACAATTTGACGCAGACTACCAACAATAGATGACGCTGATGTCTTGTTGGTTTTAAGTTGTGTTGTTAAGTAAACAAATCCAACAGCTTCCAAACATTTAGTCATAAGTTATGAAGAACAAAATCCAATATCTGCCAAGTGTCATAATGTCCACACAACATGCAATTAAAATTTTCTAGAAATTTAAAATTTTGACATCCGGTACCAGCTAGGACATGGGAACAATATGCTGAGGGACAATTTGACACGTGGACAGGAGAAGTCAGGGACTGAAACACCAAGCCCACAATTACTGGCTGACTTGCTTGCAGTCTAAACTACAACAACGCCACTTTACTTTGTTTCCCTTTGTCATTTTATGTTTATCATGTTTTTCTCTATTTTCTGTCTTTGCTCACTTCCCTCTGCACAGTGATACAATTGGTGGTTGTAGTTTGGTAGAAATAAAATAGCTCCTACTTTGCTTTTGAGTTTTTCAAATGAATTTTCAAGAGCACCAAAAGCTGAGTGCCATCTAGTTCCATTATAATGAAGAGAAGGCAGACATGTCTATGGCCGATAGCTCCAACACTCGATAACTTACACCAAAACAATCTAGACCGATATAGCCAGTGACAGATCTTACCATGGGTAATACTACTGCCAAGGGTGCAACCAAGAGATTTTTTTTATTCACAAAAAAAAAAAACATCAGGATATAAATGATCCAAATCTTTCTTGTGAACAGTTTGTTTAGGAGCAAAACATCCTGGCAGTGCAGTTATGTCAGAACATGCTAGAGCATTGATGGGTAAATGGCACTTTGGGGGGAAAAAAATATGTATTTTTGATTTTGGGTCAACTGTTCCTTTAATGTCAGAACATAGCTAAGGCTTCGGATATGTCTTGCAGCTTGCTTGAAAACGAGCTAACAGTAGCTTACAATCCATTATTGTATGCTGCATAATAGTTCATTACTAGTAGCCTACAGTTTAAATCAATAAAAAACAACTTACCCAAAATCTCAAGGAGACCACCGCACTTATTTGCCTCCAGGCCTGCTGTTTTCTGTTTAGACCATGGTAACTGTGGCTGGTAACGCCATACAGCAATTGCTATCCAGCAATTGCCACCACTACTTGGCTGCTAAAAAGTGTTCTGTCTGATTGGGGCCTTATAGTCCTCTGTAGTTTAGGTAGGTAGAGCTTGTACCTGGTACAGGAATACTTTTTCAAAAATCTTAATTATACTGTATAGTGTCGAAATATCTACATTGTCGGTGGAGTTGGGAGTGTTGAGACTGAACCCCACTGATTACATTATGCTTCAGCTGGGATCATTTCTACTGAATTAAAGTATAATAAACTTAATTATTTATCACTATTTACTTATTTATCAGACCCAAGGAATTGCCTCCAGGGCCCTTGAAGGTCCTCTGAGGACACTTAATGTCTCTCTGACTCAGACCTGTTTGTTTTAGACTAGATAGATTAGATTCTGTGCTGGCTTTGATATAAACATTGATTGTAATTTCATTGTAGACAATCATGAGAAAATAAAACAGTCATAGTAAAATCATAGTGACGTTTACTATTTAATAGTTTGTTAAAGATGAAGCAGAGTTTCCTGCAAGTTTTAAAATCCTACAGGAAATCCTGTAATCCATGATGCTGCAGCAACACAATGGGCTGTCTGTGGTTAAATGAACAAAATAAAATTTATTGTTTGCCATTGTTCTTTGCTATTTCAGCAAACGTATTGGTCCCACGCACTGAGACAGTGGGAAGGAGGAAGGAGGGATGGGGTATTTGGGCTGGGTGATGTGTGGGTGTGAGGAGGGGGGTGTCCCACTCTGTGATATGAGCTAATGGCTCTCCACTGGCATCTGGCTGCTGTGTATACATGCAGCTCATTAAAGAGTCACCGAGTAACCCCCAAGAGGGCCAGATGGAGGAGGGAGAGAAGGAGGGGTAAAACACAGGGTGAGGCGTCCCACTACGATGACAGCAGCATCAAATTAGCTCCATTTCCTTCTACAGTGGGACATTGCCTCACATTGATTTTTGTCACACTGCCTTTTTCGCTGAATACTGGTGTTTCCTGTGGTAATAATTTGGGTAGTTTGGTGTTTGTCATGTTCCTGGAGACCCACAGGGACAGACAAATACAGTCTGCACTATGCCACTGGAATAATCAAAGACTTTTTCACAGGTGAATTATTATCGTATTACTATTATCTGTAATTGATTTGCTACTTCATGTGAGAAGCTCTTCTTACCAGAGCTCAGATGACTTACAAAATAATTATAAAGCCAATAAATAGAGTTATCATCAAACTGAATGTTAACAAAATAAACTATAAAATCATTTCATTTTGTGAATGGAGTAAAAAGACATTTGTCATTTAAAGCGACAAAAATAAAAACATTTTGTTTGAGAACAGACCGAAAAGACACATTTTGTCATTTACGTGTACTCTCTAATAATGTTTCAGTACCTAGACCTTCGAGGTCTACGGCAGTGGTTCTCAACTCAGATGTCAAGACCTCCTAAAGCATCCTAAGATAGATCTCAACGGCCGCAAGATTATTTAGGGTATAAAAGAGAAAACTATCTAAAATTATAAAGCTTTTTTGTGACATATTGGAGACTTTCACCTCTTCTAGATTCCAAAAATACCTCAGATTAAACAGGAAGTGAATTACTTTTTGGTTAAGCTGCTCAAACTTCGTGTCAACACTTTGTATTAATGGTTATTTATCTATTTCATTTATTTCTCTCATAAAATTTGGTATCCACTTAACTAAATATTTAGTAAAAAAAATCATTTTTTGATTACACTGATGTTTTGTATACCTTTTTCTGTCTATTGTGATTAGTTAAGTTACATGATTGAGTGATGGATTGAATATCAGGGAACTGTAAACACCCTCAGAAACCACCATCATGAAGACAAGATAAAGCGTGGTGTACTGGTGGACAGCTGACATTTTAATTGGCAGGTAAAAAATTCCTTTATTTTTAAGGGTCATAAGTCAAAGAGAAAAGGGAACCACTGATTCAAGGACAGAAAGGTGTTACTTAAGTCAGTACAACTGGCTGAGAGTATGCAAGATTATTTGGCTCCTTCTCAGCTGAAGGGTTTAATTTCTAAGCTTTTTTCAAAAAAGGCTTTATGCATGAAACTATTTGTTAAAGGTTCTGTGTACAACATTCAGGGTATTAATATAGCTGCAAACAACTATTTGCTAAGTGAAATATAGTGGTGTAATGGCGTCCTGAGCAGAGAGTGAAGTCGCTCTACCTCTGTGTGTTGTATTCCAAACTTCTCTGTCCAGTGTTGAGGTAGTTCGTCCAGCTGCACTTACATGACTTCCTAGTGGTCAGCAGTGGTTAGGAAAAGATCATGTTTTGTTGTAAAATTCTCTGTGTTGTGGGAACTATCCCCACTGGAAAAACAGCAACACGTCTCTACAAAACACCCACATTTAGTACCAGGTAAAGCTGCTGGACTTGTTAAATAACCGGTTTTGTTGGTTGCTATTCTTGAACAGTGGTCAGCGGCTTGGCAGGGATCCTGCCCAGGCAACACATTATCCACCATCCTCTCCAACTCCTGATGACAGTGTCAGCTCATACACAATGTCTCTTTAGAAATGTTGATATGATACCCACGAAACATGCAAATAACATATCTGTGGTTTGCAGAAACGTGGAGGTAAATTTTCAAAATTTGGCCTTGAATTCTTTTCAGTTAATTAATCAGCAAGGAATGACTACTGAGCCTTTCTATAGTTATTATCTTATGTGAATGTAAGTGTTCAATACAGTGTGTCATTGAAGCATACTTGTTTCTTACTGTTTATCAGGGTCTGGCAGTATATGTAGCTAACATTGGATGCGTGGGTTTTGCTGGCTGCAGTCGGTCTGTATCAGATTGGGATGGAGTCAGCAGTGTAGGTCAAATTCAGCTGTGCCCCCCTCATGTGCATGTTAATGTGATGTCAGATACATCAACAGTGAGTGAGGGACAGAATATGTAAATGTAGAAAAAGCAGACAGAGGAAGGGGAACATGGATGAAGGGTGAAAGAAAGAGAACAGATGGACAATGGACAGGACAACACTGCTCCAACTGAAGGAAGACCTCAGCATCCATCTCCATTTTTTTTCAATGTGAGGACAATGTGAGAGAAAGGTGTTGAGAGAGAGAGATGGATGAGGAGAGGATGAGCTGAAGATGATGGATGAGATAGAGCTGGAACCTGCTGCCTAAAATGAAGTGTTAAAATGGCTCATGACACACAGCGTCTCACCAGGGGCTGAGCACAGTTGGAGAGGTTAAGTGCAGGACTCTGGTGGAGCTTCATGGTGACAGAGAGATGAAGTGGTTTACACTGAAGGTCCAAAACAGGTTTCTGAGGTAATTCATATTTCCACGTAGCTTACCTCAACTACATTTTCCTCAACATACACTGAACAAAAATATAAACACAACACTTTTGTTTTTGCTCCCATTTTTCATGAGCTGAACTCAAAGATCTAAAACATTTTCTATACACACAAAACACCATTTCTCACAAATATTGTTCACAAATCTGTCTAAATCTGTGTTAGTGAGCACTTCTCCCTTGCCAAGATAATCCATCCATCCTTAGGCTGGCCACAATAAAAGGCCACTCTGAAATGTGTAGTTTTATCACACAGCACAATGCCACAGATGTCTCAAGTTTTGAGGGAGTGTGCAATTGGCATGCTGACTGCAGGAATGTCCACCAGAGCTGTTGTCCGTGAATTGAATGTTCATTTCTCTGCCATAAGCTGTCTCCAAAGGTGTTTCAGACAATTTGGCAGTACATCCAACCGGCCTCACAACCGCAGACCACATGTAACCACACCAGCCCAGGACCTCCACATGCAGCATGTTCACCTCCAACATCGTCTGAGACCAGCCACCTGGACAGCTGCTGCAACAATTGGTTTGCATAACCAAAGAATTTCTGCACAAACTGTCAGAAACCGTCTCAGGGAAGCTCATCTGCATGCTCATCATCCTCATCGGGGTCTCGACCTGACTGCAGTTCGTCGTCGTAACCGACTTGAGTGGGCAAATGCTCACGTTCGATGGCGTCTGGCACGTTGGAGAGGTGTTCTCTTCACGGATGAATCCCGGTTTTCACTGTTCAGGGCAGATGGCAGACAGCGTGTGTGGCGTCGTGTGGGTGAGCGGTTTGCTGATGTCAACGTTGTGGATCGAGTGGCCCATGGAGGCGGTGGGGTTATGGTATGGGCAGGCATATGTTATGGACAACGAACACAGGTGCATTTTATTGATGGCATTTTGAATGCACAGAGATACCGTGACGAGATCCTGAGGCCCATTGTTGTGCCATTCATCCACGACCATCACCTCATGTTGCAGCATGATAATGCACGGCCCCATGTTGCAAGGATCTATACACAATTCCTTGAAGCTGAAAACATCCCAGTTCTTGCATGGCCAGCATACTCACCGGACATGTCACCCATTGAGCATGTTTGGGATGCTCTGGATTGGCGTATACGACAGCGTGTTCCAGTTCCTGCCAATATCCAGCAACTTCGCACAGCCATTGAAGAGGAGTGGACCAACATTCCACAGGCCACAATCAACAACCTGATCAACTCGATGTGAAGGAGATGTGTTGCACTGCGTGAGGCAAATGGTGGTCACATCAGATACTGACTGGTTTTCTGACCCCCCCAGACCCCCCCCCCCCCCAATAAAGCAAAACTACACATTTTAGAGTGGCCTTTTATTGTGGCCAGCCTAAGGCACACCTGTGCAATATTCATGCTGTCTAATCAGCATCTTGATATGCCACACCTGTGAGGTGGGATGGATTATCTCGGCAAAGGAGAAGTGCTCACTAACACAGATTTAGACAGATTTGTGAACAATATTTGTGAGAAATGGTCTTTTGTGTATATAGAAAATGTTTTAGATCTTTGAGTTCAGCTCATGAAAAATGGGAGCAAAAACAAAAGTGTTTATATTTTTGTTCAGTGTATGTGTAGACCACAAATAGCACAGTGTAATAACATGACCAGGGCCCCATTTCCCAGAGCCTTTGTAGTGCTACGTGCATCATAAGTTGAATCTTAAGGTCTCCCTGAAGCTTACGGGCTGTTTCCCAGAGTCTCCTTAGTGAAGATATATCTTCTGAAAGGTATATCTTAAGAAGGGCGGTCTGAACCACTTGTAAGCTGTCCCTTAGTGATGCGCTCCATTTATGCTGTCACAGTTTTAGCTTTATTAGGCCAAAATTATGCTTTTTAAATGGACATTTGCAGTATAATTCACATCTAGACTCCTTGCGCAAATTACATCATTAGTTTAAAATTAACTTCATGAAAAATAATAATGAATATTGAATATTATAAATATATAGGTATAATTATTAATTTATTCATTCATTCATTCATTTATTTAATGGAGCTAACTGAGGATATGTTTTTTCTGACGAGGCTACAGGCTGTACCCTACCACTATGTACTGAATATCTGACAGATACTTGACAAATTGATCAAATTGAAGTCTACCGAGGCCGGCTGTAAACTAGTCAAGCGCGTTGCCTCTGCTTGCTTCATTGTAGATAAGATTATGGCTGCATTACAGCGTATCGTTGCGCTCAATCAACTGAACCAAATGCGTCACCGTTTGGTTCATGTTAATCATTTTGTAAGGACAGACTCCAGTCCGTTTGATGTCCTCTCAGACAGTGCTATCCTGTCACAATGTTGCACATATGTGCAGCTACCCGTGAGCTACCAGTGCACATTACATTCAATTGGTAATCGAATGCACCTGCGATTAATTACGGCACGCACACACACACACACACACACACACACAGAAATGAAATGTGGATATGCTGCTACTACAGGTGCCTATTGTGTGACAACAACAGATTTGCAGTCTGTACATTGACAGAACTGATTTTGGAAAAATTATATCTAAGACACAAACTGGCATTGAACTGCAATGATGGAAAAAGAGAGACAAAGATGTATGCTGCCAGAGTACACTGATCCTAAAAGAGACACCATTATGCCCCCTGTGCATAACAAAAAAAAACAAGGAAGGAATAGTCAAATCTTCGTACTGAGCAGCCAAATTTGATTCAAACCAAAACATTTTCATTCAGCTCTAATATTTACCTCTACCAGTTTATTTCAGTACAATTTGAATATTCAAACTACAGATGGAACTATTGGTTCTATTTCATATATGCTCCGCCCTCTAACAGACTTCATTATTGGATTTCCCTCTCAAGGTTCTGTCTTGGCACCTGAGGAGAAACTGATGTACTCATGTACTAGCATGTACGCAGCACCCACCTTCCTATAAAGCCACTATGCTTGTGTTGGTCGTCTCGCTTTTACACTTTGCCACCTTCACAATTGGATTCACTGCAAATACTCGTTCACCTTTCAGTGTCACAGCTTCTTTACTGCTAGCAAGTCTTGTTCCACCTGCACTACGCCTATGCTGCCATCTGACCCCCCCAAACTCTGCTTCCTATGCCTGCAGAGGTGGCGTCAGGTTGAGACTGACCCCTGTCTGTTAGCTCCCTCCATGGTAGCCTGGCGCCAGTGGTGGAGGGTGCAGCAGATTGGCCCAAACAGTGGACCGACTACCATGAGAATGACAACCACAGTGTTTATAAGGATGAGGATTCTGCTTCCCTCTTCCAAGAGGATGAGGTTTCAGACGCTCCAGCTACCAACCGCGACTTACCCACCACCGCTTGAAATTAAACAACAACTGCCAGAACCAGATGGGCTTGTGGTGGGCGGCTCCAGGCATACTCATAGAACTGGAGTTACATCCAGATAACTACTGTTTTTCGGAGGGAATATTCAACAACAATTTTATAGGTGCTAAAATTACCATTGTGTAACACTACACTGTCAGAGATTACACAAAATAATAATGAATCAGTCTTAAAAGTCATAATTACTGCTAAATATAGAGTTGACTATAAAGTGTACATTGTGTAGGGAGCACTAAGTAAGTGAATGTGGGAGTGATTTTAGTCACAGCCACAGGTCAAAAAAACGGCTTAAACTTCTGCAGTGGGTGAGCAGATGGTCATAACAGACACATAAGTCCAAATGGGCATAGGCTACAGACAGGTAGTTGGTCATACCACAGGTAACAGAGTAACTGGCAAAGGAGTGACTGGAACACTGCAGCAATAAAGCAACATTAAAAATCTTGTAGAGGGGAGAGGTGACAGTAAAAAGCTAACATAAGGCTAGAAATGAACTACACCACAATCGCATTACTTCACCACCACCACGGGGCAGTGAAGCCATGTTCGGCATGACAACATTTTGTATTGTGATTTAGCTACTTTTTAGCAACTGCCTTTTTTAAGACCAAAGCTTCAAAGTTCACAAATGGGGTATTTACTTATGTGTTTTATGTTGTACAACATAACATTAAAATCTCTTGAGCTTTCAGAAAACCCACTGACATAGAGACAAGGAAACCAAAAATGCTAACTCATTTTTTGCGTTTTGGGGACTCATTCCTTCACCACTCTGTTGCTGCCAAAATTTAAAACTGTTCCTTTCTCTGATGCTGTCAATGCAGTGTCAGATTGATGTGACCCTCTTCCATGGCATTCACCTCCAGTCTCCATCACAACCAGTCTTCCCAGTTGGTCATTTCACTGAGCTCATCAGAAGTCCTGCTCAACATCGTATCCATCCTTTTCTTCAGCAATGCACTTCACCCCTTCACCACCACCAGTGTCGAGACTCCATCAGGGGATACTTAAGTGCAGTTCCTGTCATCATTACCTCCTGAAATAATGATAGAGAAAAGAGGGCTCAAACCAGACAGTTCAGGCGGACTGGGAGAGTTGGCAGAATGCAAAACCTTACAGGGTCACAGGGGAGGCAGTCCAAAAAGGCAAATGTATCCAAATAGGTTAGATAAGAATCATAAGTCCAAGGAACAGGCAGATGTCTTGCTGGCAGGCAAGGTAACATTGTCATAGCCTCCACTCAGCCTCCTCTCCCTCCTAGCCTGGAGCTTCTTCCCCCTCCACCTCTCTCTGTCTTTGCCTCTGATAACAGAAATAGGATCAGGTGTGCAGGTTTTGGGCAGCAGCTGCAGTCCATCTTCAATCCTCTCTGCTTCAAATACTGGGCTTCAACTCCAGCATGCTGCCAGATAGTAGGCTCTGCTTCACAGTCAGTCTTCTTCCAGCCTCTTTGTAGAAACTCTTTGCTTATCAAGCTTTTTACTAATACCTATTATCCCTGTGCCTGCAGTATTCCCCAGGTCTGACTTCTGCCTCCGTGTCCACTCCTGCTCTGCCCAGAAGCCGCTATGGATCAGCTAAGCTCTCCTGTGTGCCTGGTTCCCCTTTGCCAGTCCCCCCTGCCCTGCTCAGCTCAGTTCCCCTGGTCCATCCCTTGCCTCAGACTCTGGCTATCCAAACTTGACTGTTATCAGTCTGTCAATAAATTACCCTTTATTCCTGTTCAAAGCATCAGCTTCTGTGTCTGCACTTGGGTTCTCAAAACGTGCTCCTTAAATGACAGGGTTCAGGAGACAGATAATACTGTATAAGAGACAGGTAACAAATGGCTTGGAACTTAAAAGCATGAAGAATCATGTCAATGAACTGGTTCTGAGTGTGTGAAAAGGGGCTGGTTATAAACTGCAGGGCGAATGAGGGAAAGTGGCAACAGGTGAGATTAGGCATGAAAAGGCATGTAACTCCAGGGCTGATAATGAAGACAAGAACAGGTGTGGAGAAGAGTGGGGCAGTGGTGCATCTTGCCAACTGCACCTCTCAGCTGCTCCAAACATCAGACCTCCGATCTGACAAACAGTCACCCATGTACGTCCATAAAGAACTATGAATACATTGTTCTTTTTAGGGGATTAAGCCTTTATCACTATCATAACTACTACATGGAATACTACATAATACTAACCAGGAAAATAGGATTGTTAGATTAAATATCTGACCATGAGGTCTGACAGCCAAGTTTTCACAATATTTGTTTTTCCTGACTATGGCAAAGTCATGACCCAGCCTACTCTTACTTGCTTAT
Organism: Epinephelus lanceolatus; assembly: GCF_041903045.1. Taxonomy (NCBI): domain Eukaryota; kingdom Metazoa; phylum Chordata; class Actinopteri; order Perciformes; family Serranidae; genus Epinephelus; species Epinephelus lanceolatus. The sequence continues at coordinate 6,938,565 of NC_135734.1, forward strand.
CCTGGTATTCTTACCCTAACCCTAACTAATCTCACCTCTCATGCCTAAACCTAACCAACAAAGGCAATAAGTACTAGCCAGAACTGACTACTGTAACAGCATCCTTTATAGTACGTCATCCAAAATCCTTAATAAACTCAAATACATTCAGAACTCTGCTGCCCAAGTGCTCACCCATTCCCGCTCAAATCACATCAGCCCTGTCCCCCAGAACCTCCAGTGGCTCCCTTTCCCACAATGCATCCAATTCCAAGTCTTTCTCTTCACTGATAAAGCCCTCCATAACCAGGCTCCTTCCTACCTCACTGACCTGCTCCACTGCCACACTCACACCCCGGCAGCCTCCACTCCTCTGATGCTAGCCTCCTGACTCCAGCATTCAGGACCATGCACCAGAGAGTGACAGAGCCTTCTCCAAAGCCACCCCTTCAGCCCCCCTTCCAAGCAGCTTTTAATGTGTGAATGATGTTTTGTGTATTTTACTGTATTCTTTTTTTTCTGTCTTTGAGTACTATAAAAAGCGCTCTTTCAATAAAATTTCATTAATATTATTATTAGTCAGTCAGTCAGTCAGTCAATAGAAAGGTCCATTTACATCATTCTGTATAATCATTAGCCAAGTGGTTCTGTTTGGGGGAGTTTCTATTCTTTTTGGAGCAATGGGCTTTCGATCCATTGTCATGTTGGACCATTTGTTGGATTTTTTGGATTATTGGGGTTTTGGAATAATGAGCTGCCATAACACTGGGCCGTCACCAGGGTGGTGAGATGATGGGGAAAGGAAGGAAAGTCCAAGGGCATTTGATGGATGGATGGGAAATGGCAATGAGGGGCTAATGAAGAGGGGAAATGTGGCTGAAGAGAATGACAGGGAGGCACAATAGGCAGCAATATGCAGAATTGAGGCACAGATTGTGACATCTCTACAGTTAAGTCTTTCCTGATTGAAAATGAAAGAATGAGAAAGTTTGTGACCCAGCCACGATTGTAGATACAATTAAACAGAAGTACCAACACCAGCCAGACCAACTTTCTCATTTTAAAGCAACACCGTTTAATAAAATTTGATTTAAAAAACAAAAAAACAAATTGCTTTGAGAAATATAGGCAATTCACATTTGATCAGCACTTTGACAGTTTGACTGCAGTTCACGGAGCAGCTGACATGTTTGACAGCTACTTGAGAGTTCTCAGCTCTGATTGGTTGTTGTTGACTGCACCATGGTCTAATTCTCTGATGTCATGACATCATTTTTTTCACAGATCATCTGTCTCATGTACGTTTTTCGGAATATAGTGATAGTTTCATCAAATATGACAAAATTATTTTCCTAAAAGTTTCCAACTGTATCTTTAACTCTCCTACACCAATTTAGACTACTTTCGTTGACTCATTAATGTGTTATGATATTGAGTTTGCCTGGAGAAATGTAACACCTTCATTATATCACCCAGACATCACTTTAACTGGGCTGCTTCTCTAAATAGCTGAAAAGAAGTAGGCAATTAGCTCAAGACATTTTGTGTGCTTTTTTTTTATTACTTTCCAGGCTTGTAAGAACTCTGCAGACTCACTGGGGATCAAAATTATAGATGCTAATGAATGCTACAGACATTAGAATCACAATTGCAGCAGCACTGCCAGTTAAACTGAGGCTGACTGAATACAGCTTTAGAGCAGGAGTGAAGCAGAATATTTAACGAGATCATGTCTCTGTCAGTCTCCCTCCCTGTCTGACTGATTCCGTTGTGCGCTCTCTCTCTCTCTCTCTCTCTCTCTCTCCTTTCTCATCCTTCCATCCTAATCTTACTCTGTCTAATAATTTACACTTTGGTTGGCTTCAGTTTGGAGTAAATTAAACTTTAATCCATCACACAGGAGAAAATGCTGCAGCGGCAAAGCAGCAGATACAACAGTGACAACCATACAAATAAAACGGAATGAAAAGAGGATATAAAGATATGAAATGGATGATAGTTGAAACAACAATACAACATAAAAAAACAAAAAGAGCATAAAACTGCTGTATATGAATTAACACAGTATAAAAATGTAGATGAATATACAGTATATATATACAGTCTTTCAGTTCACTGTAATCTAATTAAGTGATGGTAACGCAAATAATACATCCTTGAGGCTCTTTAAATAAAAAGGAAATGTCTGTGACATACTTTATCTTTTTGCGATGAAGCAGATGACGGTTTCCTGTGAGATTAGGCAAGAAGAATGATAACATTACTGCATGTGAGAAGTCAGTAGGATATTTGAAATAGTAATAGTCACAGTTGCATGTAGATTAAAAGGTCATGTAAGTTCAGAATATACCTCTTTCTTACTTACTTACTTATGCCTTACACCCCTTTTGGGGTATAGGCCGTCGACAAGGGACCTCCAGAGTACCCGATCGCTGGCTTGCTTTTCTATCTGTGACCAGGTGTATCCCATCTTCTTGGTGTCTGCTTGCAGATCCCTTCACCAGGTGTTTCTTGGCCAACCTCTCTTTCTCTTACCTTGAGGATTCCACGTCAGAGCCTGTCTGGTGATGTTTGACATTGGTTTTCGAAGAGTGTGCCCTATCCATTTCCATCCTCTTCATCCAATTTCATCTTTAGCTGGTATTTGCTGTGTCTTCGTTCAAAGATCTTGGTTGGTAATCTTGTCTGGCCAATGGATTTTCAAGATTCTTCTCAAGCACCTATTTATGAAGCTTTGCAACTTTGCTAGCTGTGTTATTTGTTGTTCTCCAGGTCTCAGCTCCATAGAACATGACTGATTTTACGTTGGAATTAAAGATTCTTATTTTTGTTTGTTGTTGTATCTCCTTTGAGCACCAAATGTTCCTAAGTTGTAGAAAGGCTGCCCTTGCCTTCCCTTTTCTGGATTTTACATCTGCATCAGTTCCTCCCTTTTTGTTGATGACGCTGCCCAAGTAGGTGAAGGACTCTACTTCTTCAAGTTGAGTATCTTCAGGTGATATTGGTTCCACAATATTTGTGTTCATCCTCATGGTTTTCGTCTTTCCCTTGTGGATGTTAAGGTATGTCAACTTTGTTGACTATGAAAAGGCTTTCGACAGTGTGCACAGACATCATGGAGTGCCTACGAAGCTTGTGAACATCATCAAAAGCTATTTTAATTTTTTTAATTTTATATACTTTATTAATCCCCGAGGGGAAATTCAATTTTTCACTCTGTTTGTCAATTACACACAGGTCCGAACACACACATGCACAAACTGGACCTATACATGCACTAAGTGGAGAGATGTCAGAGTGGGCTGCCCATGACAGGCGCTCCAAGCGGTTGGGGGGTTCAGTGCCTTGCTCAGGGGCACCTCGGCAGTGCCCAGGAGGTGAACTGGCACCTCTCCAGCTACCAGTCCACGCTCCATATTTTGGTCCGGATGGGGACTTGAACAGGCGACCCTCCGGTTCCCAACCCAAGTCCCCTATGGACTGAGCTACTGCCGCCCCAAGGACTGAGCTACTGCTGCCCCAACTATGCAGGAATGACCTGCAGGGTCATTCACGAAGGACAACTGACCAACCACTTTGAAATCAAGACTGGGGTTAGACAGGGGTGCTTGCTATCCCCTTTCCTGTTTCTACTAGTCATCGACTGGGTAATGAAGACCACAACTGAAGGAAGGAAAAACGGAATCCAATGGAAGTTATTGACACAGCTAGAAGACCTCGACTTTGCAGATGACTTGGCACTTCTTTCACACAGCCACCACCAGATACAAGAAAAGACAACCTTACTCGCAGATACATCAGCCCAAGTGGACCTTAACATCCACACATATACCTCTTTCACATGTCAAATATTATTCAAAAAGCAAAATGATAAATTTTCATGATTATTTATCCATCAACTGTATGGCGGACAAGGTGAAACACGAAACTGGAATTATGCTTACGCGCACCAGAGAAGTTGCACTTAGACTTTATATCCATGTCTGTGAAAACATGGATGCTTCACACACATTCTTGAGTTATGGCCCAAAACATGTTTTGTGAGGTCACAGTTGCCTTGACTTTTGACCACCAAATTCTAACCAGTTAATTTTAGAGTCCAAGTGGACGTTTGTGCCAAATTTGAGGAAACTCCCACAAGCCCTTCTTGAGATATTACATTCATGAATATGAGATGGACACACGGTCACAGTGACCTTGACCTGTACTGACCAAAGTATAGGTACAGGTATAGGTTCATTCCTGAGTCCAAGTGGATGTTTGTGCCAAATTTGGAGAAATTCCCTCAAAACATTCATGAGATATCGTGTTCACGAGAATGGGACGTACGTACAGACAGACAGACAACCCGAAATCATAATACCTCTGGCCACAGCTATTGCAGGAGGACAACTGACCCCTCACCTAGCTCCTCTCTAGAAGGGTCATGGTTCAGTCCTACGTTAGCAACCATAACTAGGCAGAAGAGGCCTGTCCAGCATTCAGAACAAAGGTAAATGCCAAAACTGTATGAATGTGGAGCCTGCAAGTCTGGCAGCAGATATCTTCAAAGTTTGGAGTGGGTTGCTGTATTTAAGGAAGATTATTTGGCTCACAGTAAAAACTTTTTAATGTCTGGATCAGTAAAAGGTGAGCATGCATTTACTTATGGGAGAAAAGTAGTGAACACACAATAGCATGTTGTGGGCAAGCTGCCCATCTCTGAGATGCCGAACAGCATCGGAGATGCACAGATTTGTGTTTTTAGTGCTTTTAATCACCTGATTGGTTTGTTTTGGTGAGGAAGAGACCTCTGTGGATAATTTGGCTTCCGATAAAAACCTCCTGAACAATGAGCACTGCAGGAATTCTAGCAGGGTGAAGTTTCAGCTTGTTGCAATCTGCAATTCACTGGTTGATGCCAGCAAATTCCCTTTAATAATGATGATGGTAATAATAATAATTATAATTATAATTATAATAATACACTTAAAGATGCTTTACAAATTCAGGGATACAAAAAAAAAAAAATCTTAAACACGTCACCTTTAAGCTAAATCAAATGAAGATCATCAGAAACTCTTTTGTTTGCTCCAAGGAAAGATGCTCACAAAGGCTGATGAATATTAATTAAGTTTTAACTTTAAGTTAGGTAGGTGTATACCATTTGAGGCTGTTTGCACTTATTTACTCTTCTTAGCAATGGGCTAAAATTATATTAGATAATTAAAGCTTTAGGGAGTAATGACAAAACATAAAAACATTAGCTTAAAAAAAACAATATATTGACTTACCCTGCCCTGCAACAACATTATGATATGGATATTGACACATTTTTACCCAGATTATAATTGTACTAGTATAAGGTACATCAACTGTACCGGATGCTTGTGTCATCTAAGTATTCAGCTCAACCCTAGTCGACAAATTAAATTGTGAATGTAGAACTCTCCTTCTTTTTTTGATGTTTAATTGTAGTTGGCATCCAAAATACCAAGCGTCTTCTACTAGACTGAGAATAAAACTCAACTCTCCTATCACATCTAAAAAATGTATCACTCAAATGCATATTGTAGTCCTTTCTTCCAACTCCTCTCTGATAGTTTAGAACTATTATTTCAGAAATTTGCTATTATTTCCTTTGGAACATCTCTCACTGATATCATTGAAAATGCTATATTGACACTGGCAATGTTTTTCTTTACCTGCCCCTCCATCTGGTCTGTTAGTTATTGTTTTCCTGTGACAACTTGCAAGACTTCAGAACGAAACTTTTCATTGAGCACGATGTTAGACACAACAGAAAGACTGGATCGAGCAAAAGGTAAAGAAAATGGTTTTGCTGGTATTTCTCTGTAGGGTCCTTTCTATTATGTTGTCAGACAGTTATAATAACAATTTGAGCCTGTCAGTGGCAAAAACAAGCACTATTTGTGGATATACATTGACAGCGTGCTATTACCCAAACAATTTGGCCTACGTTACATCCCATTTTGCTGCTGCCAGCTGCAGCAATCTCCCTCAGTACTAGACCAGGTTCAAATAATCGTAGTTCACTTTAGTAACTTAGACACAAAAACATGGGGGTCCAAGTTTCCATTTAACACAAATGTAAATCAGCAGACATATAGTACACAGTCAGTTTTCCCGCATGGCCTGTCTCACCTCTCTTCTCCTGCCTGTGACCAGACATCTTAACTAACATGAATAATTTAGTCCTGAAAGATTGAGCCTGTGGCGGCTTCGTGCATTTTAAGCCCTGCTAGGGCTGCCACAGCACCACCTTTAAATAGCTCTGCCAAATGACAAATGAACATTAATGCCATTACATGCTGTGTTGTGAGACGTTTTATTATTCTCCCTGTGACTAATGTACAACACATGACAAATAACACAGATTGATGGCTGAAAGGTGGGCAGATGCATTCATAACCAGGAATGAGCTTGAGTCCAGCTAATCAAGTTTCCTAATGCTTGATGAAGTGTCTCATTGGACCAGGATGGACAGAGATGTAGTAGACTTTAACCAAATGCATGACACAAGCCAGCTAACTGACTGATAGAAATGAAACACAGATGAATGGTCTGCTGAGTGGACTCAGATTAATATGACCATTTCACAGATTAAAAAATGACGAGAGATCCTGTCTGAGGGAAAAATGAGGCACAGACGGACAGCATGGCACGCTGAGGAAGAGGAGGAGGAGGAGTCTGTTTTTCAAAACCCAATTTAGAAACTAACATCCACAAATACACACAGACAGTGCCAGTTTGTACAGGAAGATACATAAATCATGATAAAGCCAGACTGGAGACGTAAACATGTTTTATGTTGTCATCACACTGCTGTTTTTTGCAGCATGGCAGAGCTTCTACTTCTTTACCGACTTTCATCCATCAACATTGTGCGCTGCCACAGAGCTGCTCCCATGACAGCCGGACAAGACTGATGGAGTGATCAGATTGTAGGTCCACTCTGTATGCAAACCTTCCTATCTAAAACACCTTATTGATGTCTGTGTCTGTGAAAAACGTTCAAGCCACAACTCTTTCTTTCTTGTTGGTCCTAAAAATAGCACCGTTTTTCAGTAGGTCGGTTAGGAAATGTTAAAGTGCACCACAGAGTACTGTTTCCAATTCTGTCATGTTTCCTGTAGTTGGCCCAGACATAAACATGACTTACCAAAAAAAAAAAAAAATCATTTTAAATTCCAAAATTTTCACCCTTACAGACTTTTGACACAGAAATAAATGATGCTGTTGTCTATGAGGAGCAGCAAATCCTTTGCCAGAAGTATGATAGGATAGCAGCGAAGGACAAGCAGGTACTGTGGAGGGCCATGTTCAACTGAATAACTGTTACTACTACACCTGTAGTGTACACACACAGAGTCACATCCCCTATTCTGTCACTCAGGGGGGATTCTAGGATCAGAGGTTTAGGGGTGCTGAGCACCCAGAGAGCTGCCCGGCCAGGCAAGATAAATTTCGCTGTTTTGTACATTTTAACTCAATTTAATCCCCACATTTGTGAAAGAAAAGCACAACACTTTTTGGGAAAGTCCGTGACTAAACCATCAAATCTGATAAAGGTTATTTAAATGCTGAGCCACAGCAAAAGAGGAATGGATTGGAATCATAAAAGAAACATATTGTAACCCTAATTTCTGGGGGAAGACAACTCATTTTGATACAGCAGCTCCTCAACATACACATAAACAGTATGTATGTTTCTGGAGTAAAAGGGCCCCCTATAGTGAGTACCAAAAATACCAAAAATGGACCTTGGACTTATTTTTTGGACTTTTATTTGAAATGCAGTGCACAACATGTAACATTAACACAGTAATTGACTTTTTCAATGTTTGTCTCTGCCTTTTTCCTTCTTGTCTGTATTATATAATACAAATACATAAATAAAAATATACTTCAAAAAAGAAATCTACAAAATAATAATATTAAATACACACAATAGGAGTTATAATGTTAATGGGCATCCAGTCAGTTAGCTAATCAGTAGCACCTTGGCTTTAATATTAACACGTGCACATGACACAACAGCTAGCTTCTCTCATTCCAATTCAAACAGAGGACAGTGGTACTGACCACCTGTAACGTTTCCTAGCTAGAAAAAACGTCAGCTAACTCCTACCTAACAACATAAACGGTGACCTACGATTAAATGCAGCAAAAATGAGGACTGGTAATGATAATAATGTGTTGGTATTGAGTGGTAGAAGTTAAGAAATGTGCCACATATCCTGGTTTAAGCCAGGTACTTACACCACTACTGCATATCACCCACTCTGGAAGGCAGCGCCTTGCTCTGTGCAGATAGAGCGCTCAGAGAGGGGAAAGGTGCTGGGATTCAATTTAGGGGTGTTTCAGCACCCCCAAAAATGGGCTAGAAATGCCTATGCTGTCACTCTCAATTGCCTTTCCTGCATCAGTAGAAGCTATGTTAAATTAGAGCTCAGTGCCACTCAACGCTGTAGTGATCAAGTGCTCTGAACATCTGGTTACATCTGCTTCTGACTAACCAGCACACTGGACCCACTATACCCACTATGTTTGTCTACCATCCCAACTGATCTACAGAGGATGCCATAGGTGGGGTGAGGTGAGGTTTAATGTCCCCGAGGGGCAATTTGAGATACAGACAGCAGTCATGAGTACAACAAAACAGACAGTTCACTACATAACACACAGTATCCAGTATCACACACTGTTAGGGGTAAAACATGGACATCGATGGTCACTGCTCGTTAAGATAAGCAATAGCAGATGGGACAAAGGACAATCTGTTACACTTAGTGCTACATTTAGGGAGACTAAACCTCCCTAAATGCCCTGATGGAAGCATCTGAAACTCAACATAGAGGAGATGTTGTGAGTCTGAGACAATAGACCGAGCTTTAGAGTTGACCCTCTCTTCATACAGATGCTCTAGGTTATTAAAAGCAATACTCAGTGATCTTCCAGCACAACTTGACCACTTCCTCCAGCTTGTTCTTGTTTTAAGGCTAAGATTACCAAACCAAAAGACAATGTTAAAGGGAAGATCAGACAAGATCAGGTTTGCCTTCTTACAAATGCTGTCAGTGTTCACCTCAAAATTCAACTTGTCTTCCAAGACAGTGGCCAGATACTTGTACTGCTGCACTGCTGTCACCAGCTCCCCCTTGATCATACAAGAAGCAGGAAGGCAAGGCCTCCTTCGAAAATCAATAAACATCTCTTTTGTCTTAGACACATTAATGTGGAGGAAAGAACGGTCACACCAATTCATCTAGTACCGGGCCATGACCGTGTCTTGATCAGTGAAAAAGGCTTACAATAACAGAGTCATCCACTTACTTAAGGACACACCTTGATGTGTAATTACTCTGAGATTTATTTGTGTATAAACAAAATAAAAGAGGAGAAAGAACACTGTGTTAAAAACTCAGCGAGCCAACACACAATGCTAAAGTCCAAATTAAAATTAGATAAAAATCTGTGAGCTAAAGCATGTGGTTAAATACAATTAAGAGCAGAACAGAAAGTACTAAAAAAAGCAAACCAGCATGATATAGACAGGGTTATCATTTAGTATCCTTGTGTCCTGAGGAAGTGCTGCCTGGTGTAACCGGTACCTTCTTCCCAACCGCAGCAGGGTGAAAAGACAGTTATCCAGGTGGCTGGGGTCCTAAATGATTCTCCTGGCCTTAATCTTGTGGTGTCCAGTGTAAACATCGGTGTCTAAAGCGGCTACATAGTCGTGTGTGTATAGAGAGTACAGCAGGTGACTCAAAACGCAGCCCTGGGTTGCTTCAGTGTTAAGGATGAGGGTGGAAGAAGTGTGTCAGCCTACTCTCACCACCTGGAGTCTGCCTGTCAGGAAGTCAAGGACCAACATGCACAGTGAGGTGTTAAATCCCAGCTTCTTCAGCTTTGTGACCAGCCTAGAGGGAACTATGGTGTTCAACGCTGAACTGTAGTCAATGAACAGCAATAGTTCCCCTCCTTTTCCAGTTGAGACAGGGTGGTACGGAGGATGTTTGCCAGGTTAAATCTTGCACTGAGGCATTTGGAGGGAAATAATCCTTAATACTACAAATAAACTGAGTGATTGATTGATTGATTAAGGTAAGCTAGCTGAAAAGGCACTTTGGATCATGCAAGCAAAACTCAAGCTGTTAGCCATCGTTACATTTGAGTTTTTATGCATTTCTTTAATTTTAATTAAGCTAAAATGGGATGTTAAGTTCCACTCCAATAAAAGGATGGTTTACTACAGGCACGTCCAAAGTCTGGCCTGGGAGCCAACTGTGCCCCCGTGCTGAATTTAAATGGCCTGCAGCTTGTTTCTCAAAACATACTACATATGGCCCGTCACATGATATTGGTTTATCAAGCTAGTTAACTTTGCATTTTTTTCCGTCCATTTCATGATGGCAGGACTGTTGAACAGTTTGTTGACATGCACCAAATAGCAACCTAACAACAGACATTTTCTGCTGTGCAGCAGACATTGCCACAGCAAAGAAATGTGAAGTTGTCAGCGGGGGCCGCTGCTTTTAGGAGCAAAAGTTGAATACTTATTCACTGAAACATTAAATAGTTATGTTTGTATCATTTGTATGTGATTTCTTTTATTCTTTAATAACCTGTTTGATGTGAGAAGCAGTTGGCCTCCTAATATTTTCACATTATCTAATCTGGCTCCTATTCAAAATGTTTGGACACCCCCGGTTTACTATAGTAATACATTAAGTCTGTTGTAAATCTTAACTTGTCACTAAATTGAATTTGGTTGCTCTGAAGCTCTTTTTGGTCAAACTGTCTTGTGCTGATGAAACGAATGTTCACAAACCAGCCAGCCAGAAATTGCTCAGATTAATGGCTCATTTATCTGTCAAGTTCTCAACAATTGATTTACTAACATTAACAAAGTCATTGCTTTCACCTTCTCTGCAAAAAGATGGAGAAACGTCTTATTTACATGTTGAATCCTCTGAGCTGCTACGAGGCCTAGAGTACCTGGGTTTTTGAAGGTGAAACCTGTAGCTTCACAGTGAGGATGGGATTTCACCAGAGGTAAGCTAGCTGATGGTAGTCTGTTAATATCTCTGAACTGTATGGATAGTTGCTTATTAAACCACAATTTACGTCTGCCCCTTGAGATTCGAATCATTGGTCAGAGACTCTTCAGCAAACTAGGATTCCTCGAGCAGTTTACATTTTTGCTCTTGGTCAGTCAGTGTACCTCTGGGGAAGTTTTGGTCCCCAGATGTAACTGCAGAGTGAGTGCTTCTCAGAGCAGCTGCCTGGAGGAAGACAGGCTCTGCCCAGTAAGGCTCTCAGATAACATTATCCTCTGCCTTTTGCTTAGAAGTAGTGAATTTGCTGCTCACAACAACTAATACAATACAGTCTCTGTCTTTTGTTTCATATCTAGTATCCACAAAAAAACAGAACATTTTTGATTCCACGTTAGCATGCATTAGCTTGGAGGGCAAACTTAGGTTGGTTAATGTGAAAAGCTGTGTGCTCCGACCAATTCTGTTTACATATGCTTCCCTTAGGTAACATCATTAGGAATCACTGTAAATTTCCATTGTTATGCAGATACACAATTATATCTATTGATTGAGACAGAAGAAACGGATCAATGAACTCAAATTCAAACATGCCTTAAAGACTTAAAAACCTGGATGAGCTCCAATTTCCTTATGTTAAATTCAGACAAAACTGAAGTTACTGTTCTCGGCCCCAAACACCTCAGAAACTCTCTATCTAAACATAAAGTTTCTCTGGAAGACATTGCTCTGGCCTCTAGCACAATCATAAGGGTCAAAGAACAGAGGAACGTTGTATGCTGTAAAGCCCTCTGAGCCAAGTTGTGATTTGTGATATTGGGCTTTATGAATAAAACTGAAAAATGAATCGAAATTGAATGTCACTGTCACCCTGAACAATGTACCAGACAGTGCCATCCACATTGATGGACTAAGAGTCTCATCCTACTCTCTAATGTGCTATGTGTGAGCTCAGTCCTGCGTGTTCTTTAATGAAGCAATAGGAGAAGATATTCGGTCTCAGTTAATGTAGTTTATTAAGCAGTAAAGGAATAAAATTACAGAGCTCTGGGTCTCAACTTCACGTCCCTGACGAACAACAAAGGTGTGTCAGTTCACGAAGTCTGACCTCCTGTCCTTTCCCTGACCCAGTATATTTGAGCGTAACAGAGTGTCATTGTGCACGCAAGGCGTTGTCCTCTTCTCATTGGCAGTTCCACTTCCCCCTTCACCACACCACGCCCCTGCCTCGTGTTAATCTGACTCCTTCCCGCTGGCAGTGGGGGCGTGGTTCCTGTTTTGAAAGACAAGAGAACAACACAACTCCCTACACGTGCTGTACCTTACTATCTGTATATCACTTTCTATTCTTTTTACCATATATGAAACTAATTATCTAAGCATTGCGGTATGTGCTCCTCAGACTTCAGCTGAAATCATCTCAGTATTCTCATTGTTCACACATCTAAAACTTATATAGTGAAACACAACTTATAGTAAAACACATAACATCATTCTATTCCCAACAACATGTATTGCCATATTGTAATGATAAAAAATGTCATAATATTGTTTTGTACACTTTCAGTGTATCCAGCAGATCCACATGTTCAGTCAAGTCCACTATCTATTAAAAAGTGTTGAATCACTCTGCTTAGATTCAGAGAGACTGTGAGCACTAATTCAAACAGCTCTCAAAGACAAAGGCTGCTCCTGATTTTTTCAAAGTCATGCGTACATGTGTGACCTCATGTTCATGCCAGTAAACCATACACACAAACAAAATATATATATTGTGCTGCCCCTTCTGGCATGCACGCCTTCACCTGAAGGGGGCAGTAGTGTGACAAGACTTGAGTTGATCGATGATGTCTAGCAGCAGACAGAAGCAAAGAGCATGGATACCAAGAGGCGAAGCTCAATAGAACGCCCCATAGCAACAGACTCGCCCATGGTGTCGTCCTACCGCCACCACATTGGACTGTCAGCAGACCGCAGCAGACCCGCTTGCATACAAATACACACAGACAAACTTAAGTATATCGCTATTAATTATGCTTACAATGCTACTCACCTCGTGATAGCTTGGTCACAGCTGCTTTTTCACCTTTTTGTAAAGCAAAATATAGACTTTAAAAAAAAAAAAAAAACGAGCAAAAACGGCCTATATGGCATCTCTACATATTACATCCACTTATGAGAAGATTAACTTAATTACTCCTTCAAAATCACCCCATAAGCCAATCTACCAAAAAATAAAAAAAAATAAAAAATCAATATTTTAACTAGAAACACATTTCATTAATGGCAACATCACATAGTCAGGAATAAGGATTTATTTACAGTTTGTACAGTAAGGGGACAGTAATAATAATAATAATATATAGGCTATTTTAATATGATATATTTTAATGCTAAAGCAGTAATCAGTTCTGATATAAATGGTCCAAGAGGCCATATATATATGTGTATCTATAACTGAGTTGCATCAACAGGTCAACAGGTGTTTGTTTAGCTTATTTACTGAACCAACCGACTCACCGTTCACACTCGGCGCTCATACACACGCGTGTATGTGTCGTTCCCTATGGTTAGCTCACAAACTGCCGTGACACCCACAAAGTCAGTGGAAAGCGCGGTGCTGGGGAGGACCAATCACATGTTACCAAAATAACGGTAGAGCCAATCGATGAGCAATACGAGGTTAGAGGCGGGACGTATGGTAGACACCAACGATTGTTAACCCTTTGTGTACCATATTGAGCGGACGCCAACAGCCAGCTCAGATGGACACTTCAGCGTGAATTAGTTGTGACTGAATTCTGTTTAAAGGTGTTGATGCATAGCACACTGATGTTCTTATTTTGGGCCCTATATGGATATAGGTATCTTTTATTTAATAGATTTGTTTACTTTTAGTTATTTTGCTCTATTCCATTCATTCATTCATTCATTCATTCATTTTATAAATGGAAAGCAATGTACATAAGGTTTATGCGATTGCCAAACTGAATAGATGAGCTATGTAAATTCAACTTCGGTTATGGCACTTTTATATGAATTGCTACCTACAAGATGAATGAAAAAGACAGAAACAATTTGGTCACAAAGAACATGGGAGGTGTTGATTTATCCAACCAGCTCATCCATTACTCTGTCCATCATAAGACCATGCACTGGTACCAGACATTTTGTTCCACTTCCTGAGCTTTGCTGCAACAAACACATTCCTACCTCACAAAGAGCTCTGTAAAGAGGAGAAGGTGGAACCCATGACCCACAGAGCCTTTCAGGAGCCGACAGCCCAACAGTGTGGTGTCACAGCAGCAACCCCTTCTGCCCAGGCACACAATTGTCTCTCACCTGCGACAATTTCTGACCAAGAAAGTACAAGCAGGAAGGCCTCATTTGGATGCAAGACCTGTGTAAACTGCAGGCAGACTAGCAGGTGGAGCAGTCTACACATGTATAGTTTATAACCCCCCCTAAGATTTTGAACAAAGATTTCAATCAGATTATTGTGACCCTGACTATAGGGACTTTGCAGCTCCTAAAATTACATTGTTGTGTCGTAGCATTTTAAACTAACGGCGGCATTATAAATTCACGCCTCCTGGTGGTTTATTACACCACTGCAAAAGGATGCCTTTTTCCATCAGTGTCTGACACGGATATCGGTATTTGATGACTTCGGAATGTGAACAGGTTGCAGGAAGAGGGGCCAGCAGCTGTATGCCTGAACAAGTTTGGTAGAGTTGAAAATATATTCACAGACTAAAACTTCCCACATGAATAACTCATAGCCAAATGTTGTTAAAAAACAACTAACAAACTTTCCAACCTTTGTAAAGTAAACAGCTACAACCTAATTTTCATCAAAATAAGCCTGCCTCTGAGCTGGACCAATATTGTTCTTTCCATGTGAAGCCAGCTGTGAGATGAATGCACAGGGACCATCTTTAGTGCAACACTCAAAAGAGGTTCTACAAAAATATTTAATAACTTCACTTTTATAAAATGAAGTGTCTCCAGAATCACTTCACTTATTGGTGATCTCTTGTTGGATACACTACAACACTTAGTTTGGAATAAAAATCCTTTTGCTTCCCTTTTATACCAAGTAGTGTCCCAAAAATCACTCTACACATCAGTTGTTTCTTGTTGGTTATACTGCAGTACTTAGTTTGAAGAAATGTGCTTTTGCATAACTTTGGTGAGTGGTCATTAGAAAAAATATACAATAAGTTTACTCATACAGTGCAATGTTCCAAAATATTCCAAAACTTCACTCTTAGAATGTTTTTATACTGTAACCAATGTTCTAAAAAACTAAAGACAGAGACTTATAAACTTAATGATTATTCTCTAAAGAAATGTTAGGATTTTGAAAGTTTTGTCAACATTCACAAATTCAGTGGCACTTAAATAAATCATATATCAAGTGTCTCTAATTTCTTTCTACACCATACAGGTCTTAAAAAATTGTATGTGTGTGTTCAGGAATGCAGGAGGCGGGAGGAGAACAATACAAAGCAATGAAGGTTGGGATAGTACCAACAAGAACTTCAGTCTACTTTTAGCAGTGTTTAATCATTTTAGAGAAGCTTAATTTTCTCTGTCCTCACTAAAATACAGATACAAATAAAAAATGTATCAATTTTTGGAAAAACACTAGGTTTGGTGGGTGGCAATTAGGCATGGACATGGCCTGAATAACACATATGATGCTAACATGAAGAGGATGCCACTGAAAGGTCAGTCTGCCTGGTGACAGCTTCATTAACTGAGGAATTCTTCCATGTGCAGGGACTCTGACACCCCTTCTCCACCAACATGAAATGGTTACGTTACGGTTTGTGCACCTAATTTTCAACCGTTAAGAGCATTTCGACTAAAAAATAAATTGGTTCGGGCACCCGAAAACATGGTTCTCAACTGGACCCAAAAAATACTGTGACATTAGTGGACAAGTCAACTTGTACAGATTGGAAAGAGACGATGGTGAAGGCTTTCTCAGTCTGCTTTCTCTGCTTGTTAAGAAAAAGTTTCCAATTGTGCGACTGCGGCACATGTTCACCTCTCTTTGGTATACTGCTACAACATGGCATTTATGGGCCAAACTGTTCAAGGGACACCCTGTTAGGAACTGCCTATTGGAGAGCTCCACTGAGAAAAACATGCCTTCCAGGGTTTTTTTTTGTTTGCATTAGTACTGTCATCAGGAGCACTGAACTGATGTGATGTAAGCAGAGAGCTGGTTGGTATAGCAACGTCAATTTGCTTTTTTAAAAAATCCCATTGTTTTTTTTTCTATTTGTGTTTTTCCCCCATTTTTTCATTATGAGCTGTTGTCTGTGTTGTCTTTTCTGTTTTTTACATGGTTACACGGTTTTTTAAAAGTAGCGGTTGCCATTGGCTGTATTCACCAATCAACATACAGGCCTACTTACATCTGGACTAATCACCAAAAACTTACTGGGAGAGCACCTACTCTGAAGTGGCATTCAAAGAACCATGATCATTACTAGTTCTTGCAGTGCAGACAAAATAAAAAAGGGGTTCTGTCATGTGGTGTGGAGCAGGTTGACCCTAATGCAGAGGAGTGCAGGAAATAAGAACTTCAGTAACTTACTATTTGTTCAAGGATGGAGGAGGAAGTCATCTGCTCAGCCAGCAGAAGTTAGCCACCTGCCACTATTGTTTCAGGGTGTAACTTCAACACATAGCGAATATTAATGATGAAATGACTTCTGACGCTGAAGTAAAGTTAACCTTTTACTGTTGTAGCCTCAGAAGACATTTGTACTCATTGTAGTATTGTAAAACTGGAAAAAACACGAAAATGGACAGAATTACAAGGTGTACTGTGCATGCAATCTGTAACATTTGCATTAGCATGTAGCTACTAACTACTCTAACACATGGCTGGTTGCTAGCCTACTGTAACATAGAGAAATATCTAAGTATAACTTCGAAATATTTATGAACTTTAAAGTAAAATGAGTAAGCTAAAATAAGCATTATACAACTCTGTTATGCACAAAAGAACTGTCAACTTACAGACAAAGCATTTTCCAGGGCCAGAATGGTTAAGAAAAATTATTTCAGCTTGGAAACTCTACAGCTGCAGCATGCTGTCATATGCAATCTTACATTTCCTGGTTTACATCTGTCATGTGACTAAGCTTGACCAATAGAAAAAAATCAGCTGCTAAATAAAGAAACTAGGCTTGTAAAAATGCAATGACACTAAACACAGGAAAAATATATAACAAAATAGTATGCCATGTCAGCCACCGTAAGTCTCTAGTGCACTTGCTCTATGGACCCCACAATGTGGAAGATACAAGTAATTTAAGACTGTGGAAACAGAGCTTTTTTGGCCTCACACGCCACTGAACAACTTTGATGGAATAAATGGGCCCCTGCCTCCAACAATGTATCTAGGTCTCATTATACATCCATGGTCTACATACGTAGCTATGCAGTGAGTTAAACAATCTGCCAAAAAGTGAGGTCAAGGTGTGTTTCTATTCTTTGACACAATCAAAAATGGAAACCAAACTAGCAAGTAGCAATAACTTTCTGTTGCTGTCTTCATTTTAGTCAAAGAAGGGTGGCACTCCTTGAGAAGGCTTTTCCAACTTTGAAAAAAATGTTCTCATGCAGAATTACATCCAATGTAATGTTCAAGGCTGGTTTAGTCCCAAGCAGGACTTCACACAGACCTGAGAATATCACAGGTAAGATGACGTGGACTTTGAGAGATCTTGTGATTATCAAAGAGACCAATATTCTGCTCATACAATTGGCTACATATGTACGCCATATATTCAATGCACCAACTGGTAGTATCTCACCAGAGGACGTTGTAGTAAATCAAGCGTCTCCGTAGGATTCGTACATGTCATTTGTCTTTTTAGAGACTGTCTGGCTGAGGTAAATTGTTTGGCTTCGGGAAATGGCCTGTGAAGAAAAAGCCTAAATGTGATTTTCTTCTCCCCACTGAGCCTATTCAATCCAATGACAATGAATGGTGTAAGCTCATTCCTTCTCAATATGGTCCTCAGTGTGGGATGCAAATGCTTGCCAGGAGAACACATTTGCAGAATTAGAAGGTCAGGACATAAATAATACTTTCAGGACAGAGAGATGAAGCATAGGAGGAGAATTTTGGGGTATGACCTCACCTCCTAACCCAATGACTCAAATGAGATTCTGTTTTAAAGAGATTGATATCTGGAAGGAAACTGGGGAGTCGACCTTAGCACTTCACCAGATTAAATCAGAGGTCCCACCGGTTGTGTGTGTGTATGTGTGTGTGTATGTGTGTCTGGTCCCAGGACAAGTAGTTGATTTGATTGGATAACTGGCGCAGCGCTTACACTGACTGCAGAGCATCTGTGTTTATGTGAACATTTCCCGGTGGAGACGATGCAGCATCTGTGACCACAAGGAGAGAAATTGTTTGTCCAACATGTTGTTTTACATTAGACTCTGTGTTCGAACACCAGAAGTCTGTTCTTTGCTATGATGGGCATTATTTTTGTTTTTTTTTCTTCCCACCTTCATTTGATCACTGTACAATAAAGAGAGAGACCGGAAGGATGGGGAGAGGGGTCATGGATCTCTTTCATAGCTGGGAAATCACATTAAAATATGAGAATGGAAAACACATCCTATTTGTAGCCTCAACCCAACAAGAAATTTATCTACAACATATTATGTGTGTATCAAAGCCTGACATTTTTCGTCCTCTGTGCCATGAGCTCCATCGATGTCCAAAAACTATTAAAAACATCAGTGAGCCACTATGTTGCTCTGGGTGACATCTTCCTTAATTATCATGAACACACACTGTTGTTTATTTTGACTCAATCCCACAAACACTCTCATGCTACCAAAAATACTGACTAGAGATTAAATGTGGATTAATCCGCCACTGAAAATAGTCCTAAATGAATGCACTTTTTACTCCTGTTTGTGTAATGCTTGCTAAAACCTACAGTAACCAGCTGTTAAGGCTGTTCTCATACACTGTTAGTACATATACCTATAAAAAGTGAGAGCCAGTCATTTTTCTAAAACCCACATACTCAAGAAGACTGCCTGACCACCTAACCAGTGTGCTGACGGGAGTAAAGAAATAAGTAGTATGAAAACCAAAAATCCCTGTAACAAGTCAGGTTGGGGTGGTGAATGGATCAAACAGTACAAGACTCTCTTCAAGGAGACCAGTGTGCGGAACAAGTGGCAGTCTCTAGCTGAAAAATGAGGCCAAAAACTGCAGTTCCTTGAACGGCCACTTGAGGCTGGCTACAGAAGCCAGTCAATCCCCATAGAGAATGTTTACAGCCTGGTATAAAAAAAGGATTTTGGTCTGTATAGCTAATTTAACTCAGTCTTGAAAACTGTTGACAACTACTTTAACTGACAGGCTATCTGCTGATAGTGTCCTTGGCTTGTCAGTGAGATTCACCCCTCATTCCACAGCACCAACCTCTCATCATAATATAGTCACTTCTGGCTCCAAAATACCAAGATAATGACAGATGACATGCCAACCTGCCAGGCTCCACAAGAGTCCACAAACCAATGGGTGAAGTCACGGTAGCTACGTCTATTATTTTTATGGCCAATAATTTGGAACTGTGTGAAACCAAGTGGACTTGGATTTACTTTAAGGTACGCTGTCACCATATTTCTTTTCCTATAGCTAACCTGCATAACTTTATTTGCCTAAACCTATGTAACTTCTTGTTAAGTATGTAATGTCATTTGTAGAGCACTAATTCCTTAGATATCATACAAATTATTGTATAGGGATACACTGAGCTTTTCAAGATAGAGGTTCAAGAGCCTTTTTTTAAAGGGATAGTGCACCCAAAAATGAAAATTCAGCCATTATCTACTCACCCATATGCCGACGGAGGCCCTGGTGAGTATCTACTGCACTTTACTGGCCTTGTTCTGACCCACAGTCCTCTGTACAGTGGGAGATACATCACATTGACTGAGCTGTGTACAGATGACAATTCATTGACAGCTGACAGAAGCTCAAGTGATGGGTGAAAGTGCATTCAAGTGCAAATTCTACATAATTTTGGGTATATTTGAAGGAAAAGTACCTCAACCTAGCTCAGCATTATAGATACATTATAGGTTGCTCGCTTAATATTACCTAAGTATCTCACTAGCTATGCAGTATACTGAGGTCCCTCTCACACTCATGGATAACTTTGACAGCAATGTCATTTTTAATGTTAGGGTCTTATGAATATACTGAAATCTCGATAAGGTGGAGGACTGAGAAGCAAGACCTCATCAAAGGAAAGAGGAATGCTGCTGTTTAAGGTTGGGTTCCCAGTTCCTTTAGTAGTTTCTGGTTGATAATGAGGTGAAAGGTTTTCCCATTTCTTTTTCACCCAGGCTGGTTGCACTTTACCCAAGGCAGAAATCCAAGGTCAGTTGCAGGAGTTTAGTGTATGCCTCTGATTAGCTATTTACTGTGCTTTAGTAACATGAACTTCTCTGTTTATCCAATTTACAGGATCTGAAGTTTCCTAGATCAGATGTCAGCACAGAGGGAGAGAAGGCAATAACAGCCTCCTGGAAATGGTGTGGAGGTGATGGATGTGGCGTTGGGCCTGCATGCTATCCATCACATCAGCCCACCACTGCTTATCTTTTTGTCTAGCCAGGAGACTGTTGTATTCTCAATGTACACTGTTGCTTATCCAGTTGTTCAGGATGACTGGACACCATTAACAAAGAAAAGGAGGCAGGGGGCCAGGTAGTAAACTTATCTAAAACAGATGGAGAAAAGAGAGGAAAGAAAAGAAGCTGAAAAGCAATTTAAAAAAGTGGCAGAGATATGAGGGGGCCAGGAGGAGAGAGGAGGAGGGGCCCAGGGCAATGGAGGGGGAGTGGAAACAAAGATATTTGTCATTCCTGGATGCACTAGCTAAAACATCCAGTTCTGATTTTGTTATTTATATAACAGTTTATGTGTTTGATAATAAATATTGTCTAATCAACTAAACTATCTATTCTTGTATGCTTTATTATAGCTCAGTCAGTCAAATTACAGTTTGCTGTGTCCTGAGTGTTGATTAAGTGATGACTGGGCAGTGTTGGGTAAGGGTTACTTTAAAAGTAATCAAAGTACGTTACTGCGTTACTTTCTAAAAAAAAGTAACCAGTTACTTTACTGCATTACTCCCTGAGTAAAGTAACTCAATTACTTTAAAAGTACTTCCAACATTACTCCCTGAGAAAACTCAGTCAAGCACTTTTAAAGTACTTTTGAGTATTCTACATTTCCTATTGGTCACTGGACCACAGGGCGCTAAGCCTAAAGCCTGATTTATGGTCCTGCGTTAAATCAACTACGTACCTACGTCGTAGGGTACGTGGCTACGCAGGAGGCTCGCCATAGCCCCCAGCGTAGCCTGACGTGCACCTCCCAAAAAATGTAACTACACGTTGAGGTGACGCAAACCCAGCGCAGACTGAGAGGGCTTTGATTGGTTTGCTTGGTAGCAATGCATTTCCGGTTCCATATTTCCAGATTGTGCCATCCCCGCCATCTTTAAACATCTTCTGTTGCGATGTAGATATTGCAGTATTAACATACTTTCTTTGACATCCAACAACTCCAACTCCAGCAAGATTCTCTCTCTCTCAGTCGCCATTGTTCACTGTGACCGGAAAAGCCAGAAGCTAAACAAAGAATCAACTAGAAACGACGATAACCATTCAGGAAAGGAACGCAGCCCCCGCCGCTCTGGCGGTGAATTGCACCGCGACGAAATGGAGTGACGCAGAAGTTCGAAGGGTTCACGACGGCGTCACTGCAACGACGTAGGTACGTCGTAGGTACGCCGCAGGACAATAAATCAGGCTTAACGTTACAGTTTTTTGTCTCCAAAATTAAAGTTATGGACCACTTGCCCTTCACTGAGATCCAATTCTCCCATCACAGCCGTCACTTTGACAAGTAGAAACACAAAACGATCTGCTGCTGTAGACAACTGTATGACAACACCACCCCAGCATTTTTAATATTTCCTCTAGGGATGTTACCACACAGAGTAAAAGGGGGAAATGATGGTGTGAAACAGCAGAGGCACTTTGTCAACCCGCTGAGTTAACGTTACTGTCATTAGCATCAAGCTAGCAAACAATGGTACATCCTCACGGTCCGACATAAAGTAATAACATTAACAAATAGCGGCGGGGCTTTTACTCACGACAACTGCAGAGGCTCCCAGCTTCATTTGAAACAAACTACATTATAGACGGTGCGTTATTTATTAATCCCTCTGTGTGTTTATATATTTACTTTTTATCCGCTCCATTGTCTTTGTAAAGTTAAAGCTATAGTACGTAACTTCTACAAGTCCGTAAATGTCCGTTTCACCCAAGCCACTACTAGAGGAGATGACACAGTGCTGATTAAGCCGATCGGCTTCTCTAACATCTCGCGGTATTTTTCAACATATATCATTTTTAGTTTGCGTGCAGACCGGCGACATTCCCGCGCTGGCGCTTCCTCACAACAAGAAGGGAGGGGGAGGACGAGCGGAGAGTGTCACAGCAAGAGGTAGAGCGCAGGTAGAAAGTGAAAGCAACTTGGCGGAGAAGCGGCTGAGACACGGTTCAGAAGTGGATCCTACCACAAAGAAAAAGCCTGGACGTTCGGCTGAAGGTCTATTAGCAAAGAAGCAAAGTGACCGACGGAGAAGGCAAGCAAGGATTTGTATTTGCGTCGCTTTTCCTCGGTGGAGAGCCCTGAAGGAAGAAATTTGGCTGAGGGCAGACACAGATGTTGCCTTGCTGCTGTTGGATAAGTAAATGACTTGGTTTATAATTATATTATGAGTAGTATGTGTTGCTGTTACATGTACTGGACCTAGTACTTTATTATTTTCTTGGAAATGGTGCTATGAACGTAATGTAATGTTAGCAGCCTGGTGTTCGCCACGTTGTGTAGCGTTGTGTACAGGCGAGGCGAGTGTTACTCTGTGTACACGGTGTGTGGCGACTGGCCAATGTTACTCTGTTTACACGGTGTGTGGCATGTGTTACTCTGTGTACATGGAAGTGCCGCCGGCTTATTAGTTGTAATAACACATTATCCGCTGGAAGGCGACAGAAGTTACGCACTATAGCTTTAACATATCGCACCGTCATTTCAAACTCAACACTTGTTTCAAATTAAAAGCCCCTTATAACCTCGGCTGAGAGAATCCCTCCATTTTCTAAATAGGCTTTTATTCTGAAACATTTGTCAGAACTTCCTGTGGAAGATACAGTAGCTTGACAGTTTACTTATGGTGCTTCAAATGTAGCTCCTGCCATCTGCTGACGCTTTTAGGTGACTACAACAACATGTCGGCTGGCACATGAACAGACACAGTGACTCAAATAATAGTGAAAGTAATAAAAATAGGACAAGAATAACCCGATGACATCACGCACGCCGTGAAAGACGACCGGGGATAATTGGTGAGTACCAGCGTGTAGCGTGTACCAGGCATAATGCAAGTCCTGAGTCTGAAATATGTCTGTCAATGAGTCCTCCTCCACCTATTTAGACTCCACCGTAGACAACAGCAGCATTTCTCAGACCACGTAGCGAGCCACAAGCTCCGTGGCTTCTTTCAGACTGATAGCTCTAACGTTATCTCCGTTATTAGAACCAAACGACAGCCGTTGCTAACTAACGCATTAAGTTACTCGTTACTGCAAAAACTAATCAAAGTACTCTAATGCGTTACAAAGTAACGCGTTAGAGTACTAACTCTGTGACTGGGGTAGCCACCGGGCTTCCAGCATCCACACTTTTTCCTTGTCTGGCCATTATTTCAACTGCATCTGTCTCTTCTTTTGTCTGCTGGGACATTCCCCTTTGATGCCAGAATTCTAGTATTGTCTCCTTGAGAACAGTGAGGTTAATCATCCCGGACCTGTGGGCTACCGTTGGCCCAGTGTTACTATTGATATGACTACAAAGCTACAGGTAAAATGGGGACAAAGTAACAAATGGATCAAACAGTACACAATACAAAACTCATGACTGATCATTAGATATTTTATACATAACCCATGTTAAATAGAATGCATACTGGTAGCTTGGGAAAATTACAGTGACAGAATACAAAATAAATTTTATCTTAACATAGGCATCAAGCTTGGCTTTGGCAAAGAAACCATGACATGTGACACTGTGTATCCTAAAGTACGAAATCATGTTCTTGAATTGCTGGAACACTGTCAACAGGGCAGCCGCCAGGAAATCCCTGGCACCCTTACCCTTTCAAACCTGTGAGTAACTTCACAAAACAGTATTAGTGGGATAGCCGTAGCTTTAAAATGTTCTAAACCATCTTCTGGAAGCATGCAGGACTGAATTTAACTTTAAGAGTTATCAACAATTAACAATATACAACGTTTGCATATTGTCTTCGTCTGTCTGTTTTGTAAATACCCTGTGGTGGCTAGCTAACATTAGCTACATTTAGGTTTCATTGCTGGCTAGAAACATTAGTTATTTTTACCTCTAGTTATGTCCTCTTCTTGCTACCCAAGAACGGGGCTTAAGTCATTTTATCTTCTTTTTGGGGGGCTTTTCCAAACACAATACCACCAGTAACGTACACACTGCTTCAGACACCATTGTTGTTTATGTTTTTGTCTTCGTCGGGACTCTGCCTAGCAGCTCCTACTGTGACATCACGCATGTTGTGAAGCGCAACCTACAATGATTGGTTGTGGATCAACGTGTAGTCTGTCATGTTTTCGATTTTATGACTCCACAATCGTGTAATCTGACATAGTGACTGTCGGAAGAGACAAAAATGTTGTGTAGTGTGAACCAGGCATTAAAGAAGATGGAATACCAACATGTCTTCATCATCCCAAAAGAGTGCTCTATGATGTACCTGGCCTTGGACAGCTTTTTGTTGTACCTAGCCTACACAGCATTCAGGGCAGGTGCATGACAGGGCGTCATCAGACAGATGGGGGCAGTCAGACATGGATAACCACTTTCACTTTCATGCCCTCTGGTGGGTTGAGCCATTGAGCATAGACATGTTTTTCAGCACACTGACATCATGGACAGACCCCCGATAAACAACTGCACGCATCTATGAACTTGACGCAATGTTCACAGATGTCCCCAGTGTCGATGGATGTAAACAGCATCCTATCAAAATAAAAGCTGGCATCCTCTGCCGGGGACTTAATCAGGATGTGGCAGCCATCAATGGCACCAACTGCCATATAAATCTTGGAGAGCATGCTAACAGGGTAAAGCCAGTACCAACATTCTCACTCTGGTCTGGTTTAGGAAACCCGACAATCTTCTTCAGGGGCCCTTGTACTGCCCAGCTGATTTTATGGATGATCCTGTGGACTGTAGTCTTGGGGATATCAAAAGCCCTTGAATCTACAGTGTGAGAACTTGTATGAGCAAGCACCTGCGTTAAAGCACCTGTAAGTGCTGCTTGGACCTTAATATTCTCATGTAGACCTTTCATCAGCACCACCCCTGGAAAAATCGCGGCTGTATCCTTTGTTCCAACATTGATCTGCTACGTTCTGTAAAGTGGAACACAGCAGATTAAATTTTTATTGTAATTCTGAAGAGATTGTGTGATCATCTTGTGACAATGACCTTATTAACTAGGTGATTTCGTTATGTACTTCAGGTTTCAAATTGCTCTCTATGGATCTGTTAGTAGTGCCTCACTTTCAATAAAATGGATTTCAAGCATTGATAAGGTTACTGAGGCACTGAATAAATGAGTCCATGACTTGAGACACTATTCCAAGGTAAAGCATGAGAATAATGTCACGATAACAGTATATCATTTCAGTGTGAGTTAGGCTGCAATGTAAGTCTAATAGACTGTACATACTGAGCTGTAATGGTGAGGTCACCTCACAAGTCAAGGCCTTGTTAAAAAACCATGACAAATAAAGGGAGGGGACACAATGTGCTACAGCAAATGAACAAGTAATTTATCTGAAAACCAACACAATCAACTAAAAATGTCAAAAGAGTAGGAGGCACTGGCAGTCAGGAAGTCAGTAGTGCCAACATGCTTGCATGAATGAAAGCATTGTGAATGGAGTGCTGTATGTTAAATGGGAAAAATAAAGATAAGAATGGAGAGCAGCCCTGCAATAGTCTGGTGACCTGTTCAGGGTGTAGCTCAGCCTCTCGCCCAATGTCAGCTTGGACAGGCTCCAGCCCCACCACAACCCCTAACAGGATAGGCAGTTACAGAAAATGAATGAATGAATGGAGAGCAGTGTTGGGCAAGTTAGTCTCAAAATGTACCAGTTACCTTCATTTAAAAGTAACAAGTTACTTGACAATATTACTCTCTGTGTAGAGTAAAAGGTTACTTATTACACTACTTTTGCATTACTTTAACCAAAATGAGCTCAGAAGAACTGTTGTTGATTTTAAATGGATGAGGGTCATGTTGTTTCACAGCAGCTAATCAAAGAAGCTCCAGTTTATTACAGTTCATTTCAAATCCAGTGCTCCGCAGGTCTGACCCATTCATGCATTCACATACACTGGTTACCACTTCATATTAAAATCCCCTGCTTGTATTAATAACAGCGTGATTATATAGAACAAATAAATAGCTTAGACCTTTTAGAATAAATGAATAGGCTTGGGCACAGGGAGGGTTAGGCAGAGGATCAAAGTCTGATAATAATGATATTTAAATTAATATTTGTTGGCCTATGATATCAAACAAAATAAACAAAATATTGAGGTTAGGACAGCCAACAGAATGGCGTGCAATAAAGTCACTATGACAACTGCAAATTAATACACACGAGCTAGAGCACCCAACTGCCGAAAAAGGTTGCTGACAAAAAAATTTCGTCATAGTTTTTGACAATGAAATTTACATTGCACCGGGATCTGGTTTGTACACTGCATCAAGAAGAGTAGAAGTTAATACAGCAGGTAACATCACATTACATGGGATGGTTTACAGCAGACTTTACATTCTTGCCTTTGTGTCTTATCTTTAGAGAATAGCAATATGCTTTCACATGCCCCTTTTTGTGAGAGAAGTGACATACTTGTTCCAAGTCACACAACTGTTTCACATTCACTTCTAGCGCAGGCTCAACTGAACCTGCAGATAAAAAAACATGTCCAACATCACTATCCTCAAAGCAACCGGCCCTAGGTACACTTCCTCGCTCCCTGTGGTAGGTAAGATCATACAGATCTGCTAAAGCAGCTGCCTCTTCAACTTTTGTTACCTGCTGCTCTGTTATGTGTGTTAATACGACTGAGGAACTGTCTCTTTGAAGTGTTACAAAACAATGAGGTTGTGACACCGCCACAAAGGTGAGGGGAGAGACATACAGCCTTCAAATACTGTACAATCTTAAGGTGTCTTGCGGTATCTCTCTCTCACCCCTGCTCTAATCTTGTTTCTCCTGTGAGTTAATTGTGTTAGGGTGTGCTGCACTCAGGTGAAGGGGCATGGCTGGTAGGAGATTTTAGAGCAGGGAATTGTTTGGGGAGGGTTTTTTTTTAATTTTGTTAGGGAAAGAGGAAGGAGAACAGAGGTGGAGTGGATACAGCCTGCCTTGGGAGAAGAAAAGTCTTCTATGGACTCATGTTTTTGGTGTGTCCTTGACCGTGTTTGTGTGGAGGACCAGAAAGAAATAAACCCATCGACCAAGTAGGACCAGATTGTGTTTGTTTATTCCACCCGGTGAGTGTGATTCCTCTTTCTTCTGAACATTTTTCATTTTTGGCAATGTATTGTTTTTTCCCAGAGCCTGTTTTTTTCATTTTAAGCATTGGACAATGGACTTTAATTTCGCATTGGAATTATCTTGAGTTGGATGAGGACAATTATTATTAAAGGGGACTTCCGTCAATAACCTTTTTTCAACTTTTTTTTTTTTTTTTTAATTAATCATCCTTGAGTCTATTTAAGTTTCTTGACTATGTTTATCTGCTGGTGTCAGTAGGGGGCCGGAGTCAACCCCTGCAAACCAAGGTTAAGCAATAACTGTAGCTTTCCAATTTAACTTATGACAAGGCTTTAAAGATAAGCTGATTGTTATAAGTTCACAAGGTTTGATATCAGAGGCTGCACATCAACAATGAAAAGAATTAAGCAAATCACGTGGAAACTCAAGGCAGGATTGTTTATCCACACGGCAACATGGTCGATCAGCATCAGGTCAGTCCCTAGCACCACCCTTTTTAACAGGAAAAAATGTTTCAGGGCCCTCACTGAACCTTGGAACAAGCCGCAAATTATCTCTACCTAGGCCTTGAATAGCTCTTAGGCTCAACTTAACTTCCTAAAGGTTTATGCTCCAAAGTGATCCTGTCTATGGTTCTTCCACACGTTACTGAGGCTCCTGTTTGTTAAATGAATGAATTGTTAAATTGCCAATATGTCTTGTTTCTTCAGACTTCACTCATCCAATCCACCAAAGAACACCAAACAAGAGTCAACAGCAAAAAAAAGAAAAAAAAAGCTGTTTGGCATTGGCAGAGAAGATTTGGCAAATTGTTCATGGGCGCAACCCACATACTCAGCTCTGCTGCTCATCCCACAAATGCATGTTCCTTCCAAATGTGGCACCATTTAAAAGGGAAATAAATAGACTTTCTAACAGTATAAGATCTATTGCCAAGAAGCATTGTTACAACAAAGAAATAATCTACCAAACACAAATTTCCTTACTTTTTGCCTAGTTTAGATGGACACTTCTCCAATTCGACATGAATAGAATAGAAATAATAAAAATTAATCTGTTATAACGGATTCTCTATCTCTTCTTTAAAGATTAATTTTTTGGCCTTTTGCCTTTATTGGACAGGACAGTGTGAAATGGGGAGAGAGAGAGTGGGGGGATGACATGCAGCAAAAGGCCACAGGCTGGAGTCAAGCCTGCAAAAAAAAAAAAAAAAGTGCTGTTTGGTCACACAACAAAATGCCACAGATGTTGCAAGTTTTGAGGGTGCATTCGTTTTATGACTGCAGAAATGTCCACCAGAGCTGTTGCCTGTGAACTGAATGTTCTTTTTACTATCATAAGATGTGTCCAATATCGTTTACGTGAATGTGGCAGTACATCCAACTGGCCTCACACCAGCACAGGACCTCCGTATTCAGGATCTTCATCTGCAAGATCATCTGACACCAGTCACCTGAACAGTTGACCTGAACTTCAGTTGATTTGCACAATTGAAGAATTTCTGCACAAATCATTAAAAAAACATCTCAGTAAGCTTATTTGCATGCTCTCAGTCCCCACCAGGGTCTTGACCTGACTTAGCCCAGTCTCTTATTATAACCGACTTAAGAGGGCAACTGTTCACCTTCACTGGTGTCTGGTACTTTGGAGAAGTGTTCTTGTCGCAGAAGAATCTCTGTAACAGGCAGATGGCAGACATCGTGTACACTAATGTCGGTGAGCATTTGCCAATGCCAATGTTGCGAACACAGTGCCCCATGGTGGCGGTGTGGTTATGGTCTGGGCTGGCAAAAACTACAAACAACAAACACAGGTGCATTCTATTGATGGTAATTTGAATGCACAGAGATACCGTGATAAGATCCTGAGAGCTATTGTCATGCTGATCATGCGCTGCTATGACCTCATGTTGCAGCATGATAATGCACGGCTCCATGTTGCTGGGATCTGTACACAATTCGTGGAAGGAGAAAACCTTAACCTGCGCACTCACCAGACATGTCAACCTTTGAGCATGTTTGGGATGCTCTGTATTGGTGCGGTTGACAGTGTTTTCTAATTTCTGCCCATATTTAGCAACTTCACACAGCCATTGATGAGAAGTGGACCAACATCAACTCTATGTGAATGAGACATGTTGCACTGTTGGAGTCAAATGGTGGTCACACCAGTTACTGCCTTTTATTGTGACCATCCCATCAGCATGTTGGTATGCCACACTTGTCAGGTGAATGGATTATCTTGGGACAGGAAAAGTGCTCACTGAAACGGATTTCAACAAATTTGGGACCGATTTGAGAGAAATATATCTTTTGAGTGCATTAAAAAAGTCTTACATCTTTTAACTTTCACCTGTGAGAAATGAGAGCAAAAACAAAAGAGTTTTGTTCTGTGTAATTTAAATAGTGCTGAGACACTGTTTGTTTGGCAGCGCAGTTAGGGTTGCATTTCCCCTTTTGCAGGTGCTTTGAAAATTACAGTTTCTTTTTCTCTTATTTGTGCAGGTTTAGGGGCCAAAAAAGCAGCACAATTGGTACAGACACTCAGGTCCCCAGAGGATGAATTGAAATCACTTTGGTGACACTGCACTTCACTTGCACTCAGTTGTTCACATGAAAAATGACAGGAATACTTGTGTGAAGAATGAAAAGGAGAGCTATGGGAGAAATTCAGAACTGGCTCTTTACTGCTACATAGCTGACCAATCACAGTAAGGTAAAGAAATTGTGAGACACAGCCCCTCCATTTTCAACATAAAAAATGTGTGTGTGTCTCTCTGTGTATGCATGTGTGTGTGTGTGTGTGTGTGTGTGTGTGTGTGTGTGTTGGGGGTGGGGCACCTGGAGTGTAATGACCCCTTTGGTCTTTTTGACTGTTGTTCTAATGCAGTTTTTCACCTCATGAATTGCCTCTGTGTTTGAAAAGAGTGATATAGATTGCTTTAATATTTGAGGATAAAAAAGTTCCATTCTAATAGGACAGATTTGAAAGGCTCTGTTAATAATCTTTACATCCATGGCCGAGTGTGTTTTGACAATAACAGCTCTGAGTTGGCATCTTTATCAAATCTTCACTCAGCAGCAGATGCAGAGAATGGACATGCAAAACGATGCCAGGGTCTGAGCCAAAGGCTGCATAATGTTCTGGCCATCGAGGAGATGATAACAAAATTCATATTTAACTTTGACATTTACTCTGAATACCATTAACAGAGTGAATACATGCCATCTTTGAAACCATATGAAATAACACAGACATCCCTGCTCTCCATTGTCAACTCAGATCACAGAGAAATCTCAGCTTTCCTTGACCTTTGGCTCGGTTGCTGCAGAAACCTGAGGAAGATGTAATAATTACCCAACACTTCCTCTGAGACACTGGGCCACGGCTGCTTCAGTCCACTCCTCTCTGCCAGTCTATGTATTGGGTTGCTAATGGCTTTTACCCACTGATGTACGAGGCGGTGGGAAGGGTCGTCTACAGAGGGGCTGAGACATTAATATTTACCAGCCTAAAGGGGGTCAAGGCAGAATGGATCAGGCCATCCTCAATAAAACATGTCACCACCAAAGGGACCACACCCTCATGCTCTTTCCATTTTTGTCATACCCACAACTAGATTTACTGTCAGGGTGCGTTTTATTAATCTTTGAATTTGTTTTCTGCATGTCATCCGTGTAAAATGAGCTCAGCGGTCATGGCAGTTTAATGGGAATGGTGTAATCCACTTTATCCCAGGGTACAGCAGATAAATCAATAGGCTATAAAGATCTGGTTTGCTTACTTTGTGGCCTGAAACATGACTGTAAAAAATGATCAGTGTGGTGTCTGGGGGTGTAAAAGCCTTTACGCAGTATATCTGGTCTAAATATTAAAGTTTTATAATGCAGGCTTTTAGACATTAACCGGAAGGGTTAAAACAGTGAGCTCCTGGATTAGTAGATGTACCTGGCACCAAACAGATAGAAGCGCGCGCCATTATCTGAATGTGATGTACAGAGACGTCTGGTAGAGCCGGTCATGGAGGTATTATCATGTATAATGTAACAGTATAGCATCTGGGGTAGAGAGAGGCTTGATCCACACACAGCTGATAAATATGGATGTAGGACCTGGGATGTCACTGGAGGTTATGAGTCCTAATTTGGGCAAAGTCTGGATCTGGCTGAGGTGGAATAAGGAGTTTGCAACACCATGTAATGGGCTGAGACACAGGCCCAGTGCCACAAGGGGGGTTAAGGGGGCTTAGGCCCCTCAGTTGCATTTTGTGCCCCCTCTGTTTACCACCTATTATTTGTGAGAGCCCCTACCTGCAGAGATGGGGCCATTCCCTCATGAGAGAACACATCACAGAGCATTTAA